>NW_024120148.1:0-12755 GCF_003073215.2 Triticum urartu
GGATTCAGATTCCTTACTGTACTTTATAGTTAGTGTGCACTGAATTTTTGTAGCAAAAAACACTTAGTTAGTTGGGCTTTTCAAATAACATATTATGTAATGCAGGCTGGATGATGAAATTTGGGAGGTTAGGCTGCATTTCCAGGGCAGAGATAATATGGAAAGGAGGTTTTCTGTTTCAGACATCACATTTCTGAACTTGATAGCACTTACTGAGACTGAAGGCTATGGGTCAGATGACTACATGTACTGGGTAAAAGAACAAGGGATTGGACAGGAAGGTTTATTTCTTCTGGACAGTCAAGATGCAGTTGAAGAAATGATAGACCACTCAGATTTCACAGTGCTCAATATCATTGTTTCCAAGGCAAATGAAGATAGAGATGTTGATTGTAACAGGGCTCACAATGTTTGTGAAGAACAAATTCCAATAGGCAGTCCAGTGGGGGGTCCTGGTTTTGTGTTAAGTCTGTCACAAGATGGAGTGGTCCACCCTCTTGAAGTTAATTTGAACACACAGCAAAGCTGTAACTTCAACATTTCAGAAGCTAATGGTGGAGATGATGATGGACAGGCTGCTGGTCAAGAGGATGATGATATTGACAAATAATCCTCAGACTTTGAGATTAATAGGGGTGACTATAGAGGGATAAAGATGTCTTACAAGGCTTGGAAGAAAGGTGAAGAAAATATTGGAAATGAAGAAGAAAGAGATGCTATAGAAGACAGACCATAGTTTGAAGGTGACAGTGATGTTTCAGAGTTTTGGCAGGAGGAGAAAGAGGCAGACAGTGGAGAGGAAATAGTTGTGGAAAAATGCAGGCCTGAGAAACTCAAGCCTGTGAGAAGAGCAGCAGCAAATCCAGGTCCAACTTCCAGAGCTCACAGTCAGCCAGAGATCCCAAAGTTTCAAGATTTTGTACCTGAAGCTGATGAGTATTGCTTCCCTGGTGATGTGGGCATTTCTGACTCAGATGGGGAGACTCCAAGACTACCTTCTGGAAGGAAGAGAAGATTGAAGAAGAAGAAAGAGAGGAAATGGTATGACCCAAAGGTACCTGATGCACATGAGCAGCTGTGCAAGGACCTTTGCTTCACCAATGTGTATGAGTTTAGAAAGGCATTGAGAAATTTTCATGTTAGGACTTTGAGAAACTTTCAGTACCATAGGAATGAACCATCAAGGGTTATTGTTTGGTGCCCAGAGAGGAAGAATGGATATGATTTTTTCATGACTGCATCCAGAGTAGCCCATGAAGATACATTCACAATCAAGAAGTGCCACATGGATCATAGTTGTGGAGCTTGTGGAGAGAGTACAAAGGTTACTGCTGAATGGGTTGCAGAAGCTGTGGAGGACACAGTTAGATCAAATGTAAAGGCTGATGTAGAGACAGTTCTCAAACATACTAAGAAGAAGTTTGGGGTGCATGTACCTAGGATTTTGGCATATAGGGCAAGACTCATGGCTGTTGATGTTGTGCAAGGTGATCATAGAAAGCAGTATCTGAGGTTGAGGGACTACCTACAATGTGTGCTTGACACAAACCCTGGAAGCAGGTGCATAGTGACAACTTTTGAGGATCCTTTGAACCCAGCCCCCACACCAAGGTTCAAGTACATGTTCTATTGCCTCCAGGCATCAAAAGATGGATTTCTTGCTGGTTGTAGGCCTTTCATAGATACAAATCAGTGATTTAATCATATTACAAATGTAATCAAGTTATTCAATTTTGCCCTAACTATCTCTGTTTATGCAGGACTTGATGGTTGCTTCATCAAGTTATCCACAGGCCAGCAGATATTGGCAGCAACTGGGAGAGATGGGAACAACAATGTGTTCCCAATTGCTTTTGGGGTGGTTGACAAAGAGGATGGGCCTAGCTGGACCTGGTTTTTAAACCAACTTAGAGTCTGCATTGGCACCAGCAACCAGTTGGGGAACTACACCATCATGTCTGACAGGCAGAAGGTATTTTCTCTAACTCTGTATTATTCTTATGCACATAGCAATGCTGCTATAGTTATCTCATTACTACCTTATGTAATCAAACAACAGGGCCTTCTTAAAGCAATTAATGAAGTATTTCCTCAATCCCCACAAAGATATTGCCTAAGACACATATATGCCAACTTCCAGTCAGCTGGCTTTAGAGCAGAAGAACTTAAGAAATGGGTTGACAAAGCTAGCTATTCCTTCACTGAACATGGTCACAAAGAAGGAATGGCAGGTTTGAAAGCAGCATGTGAACCAGCCTACATGTGGTTGAATGGCATCCCTAAGGAGTGTTGGGCTAGATATGCAATGGATCATGTGTGCAAGACTGACTTGGTAGTGAACAACCTTAGTGAGGTTTTCAACAAAATGATTCTAGATGTTAGGTCAAAACCAATTAAGACCATGTTTGAAGGGTTGAGGACCAAACTAATGGTTAAGTACCAGGGCATCAGAGAGAAAACAGAGAGCTGTAGATGGGAAATAACCCCACATTACATGGAAAAGCTTGAGGAGAGCAAGAAGTGGGCTAAATACTGTGAAGCAAACATGGCTGGTCCCAATATCTGGCAAGTAACTAGTGGAGAGAACACATATTGTGTGAACCTTGATGTAGGGAGCTGCTCTTGCAGGAGGTGGGACATGACTGGATCACCTTGCCACCATGCAATATCTGCAATGCAGAAGATAAAAGTTCACCCAGAAGATTATGTGCATCCATTCTTTAAGAAGCCAATGTATAAGGCTGCATACCAGCACATCATCTACCCTGTCCCTGGCCCTGAATTCTGGCCCAACACCAACACACCAGACATAGAACCACCAGTTTTCAGGGAGAAGAAAGGCAAGAAGCAGACAGCTAGGAGAAAGGGTGAATTTGAGGTGCCAGCTCCAAAGGATACATCAAGGATGGGCACAATAACATGCAGTAACTGTGGTCTGCAAGGCCACAGGTGGACAATGTGTGGAGACAGACTTAAGGCCAAGTTTATGACAAGGAAAAACAACCACCAGGCCACATCATCAGGTCCATCTCCAGCTTCAGGTCCAGCTCCAGTTTCAGGTCCTGCTCCAGCTTTAGGACCACTTAGGGGCAGGAAACTAGCAACAGCTTCAACAAGGTCAACCACATCTGCTACAACAAGGGCAACCACATCTACTGCAGTTTCAACAGGTGGATCAAGAAAGAGAAAGAACCCACCACCTGCTTCAGCCCCAGCCAACAACACCAGGTCAAGTGCATCATCTCCAGCAAAGAACACCAGGTCAAGTGCAAGAGGTTTCAATGCTCCAAGGGCAGCATCAACATCAGGTCAAGCTGATGTTGGTTCTAAGAGGAATAGGAAGGCCCCAAGCAAACTTGCTTTGTATTTCACAGCCAGTGGCAACCATTGAATGTGTTGCACTCAACTATGCTTTATGCCTTGAACTCTGCTTGTTAGGCATGCTTGCTATCTGTGTTATTTGCAGTGAACTCTGTTTTCATTTGAACAATTAAGTTATGTGGTCTATGTATGAACTGCTTGGAACAATTAAGTTATATGGTCTGTGTTTGAACTGCTTGGAATAATTAAGTTATCTGCTGTCTATGTAGCCTTTCATCCTGGAGACTCTAAACAGTTTGAAGATGAAGCTCGGCTGATTTGTGTTCGCAGTGAATATTTAGATTATCCACTATATGTTGACCTCATCAGCTTGCTGAAACGGGTGTGGTCTGATGGTCATGTTTCCACTCAAACATGCTTAGACAAATTAAAATGCCTTGTGGTACAAGTTATTGCTAAGATTGGCAACAGACTGAATATTGACTGTGACCTTGAACTCCTTGAACTGGCTGTCCATAGTGAATCTGTGGAGGTTCAAAATGAGGCTCTTATGTCACTGCCCATTATTGTACTGTATTCTAGTCCTACGATGCACTTAATTTGTTTTATAGTTCTTCTGTAAGATCTGATAACCTTGAGTCGGTTTTTCTTCTTCTTCAGGTTATTTGGTGATTTAGGATCTGACAAAGTGTGGAAATGTGTTGCCTTTTCACTCGGTTTCCTATCTTATTTAAATGGAACAACTGATGTTACTGACAAAGCGGGGAACAGTTGCAAGCTGTTCATGGACAAGGACTCTAAGCAACCAGTCTCGACATTGGATCTTCTCTTGAAAGGTTTCTGGTACCCTCACTGTGATAACAGAACTGTCAATACTAAAGAGCAGATTTCTATTGTGGACATGGCAGTACTAGAAACTGAGAATGTTGCCTTGAAACACAATATTTTAACCAAACCATATTAGTTTTTCCCATATTTTGACCAAACCATATTAGTTTTTCCAGGACCAAAACCTAACATATCAAAGCTAAAACATCAAGATTTTCCCATCTAGGCACCAAACCCTAAGAGATCAAACCTAAAACAACAAGATATGGCCATCTGACCAAACCATAACATATCTAACTTAAAACATCAAGATCACCAGATCAATTGATTCATACATACAAATATAGATAAAAGATTCACTCATAAATTGCATCATAGACAAATTGATTCATCACATAGATAGATCATTCAACATTTTTCTTTCACCAGCTTCATACATAGCATTGCATCATAGACAACTTGATTCGTCACATACATAGCTCATTCAACATTGTTCTTACACCAACTTCAAACATCACATAGATAGAAAGACAGATCTAGAAACACAGATCTACGTACAAAATCCTAGTCCACCTTTGCCTGGTGACCTGAAAGGGATGGAAATTTGCCCTCCTCCTTGCCCAGTAGATGATATCATCAGCACTAGGGTTGGAACCAGGGGGAATGCCTCCAGGAACTGCTCTATGTCCTTGCGGTTACATGCTGCAAGGATCATCTCAGCAAGTTGCCTTCTCGCCCTCCTCCTTGCATCTCTGCGCCTGGCTTGTCTGGGCACCTCTTCTTCTCCATCTATGACCTCTCCAGGATCCATCTCTCCCTTGGATTCTAGGGTTTATGTGGCGGCTGGGGGGTTGAGAAGGGTGGGGATGGGGGGATTGACTGCGGTTTCACTCAAGGGGTGGGCTTTATAGACTACTAATGGTTGGTGGTAGGTAGGTGGAGTAATAAAACAACCCAGTCTAGGCCCACAATGTGTACATGATGGTTTTAGGCCCAAAAATATACTAGTTCAGCGTTGCTACTTTCAGGAAAACAACCTAAAGAAATAAAACATTTCTTCACTGCATTACTTAAGATAGATAACATAAGCCAGACTTAGCAACGGTTCTTAACAGTACAATAACATAAGCCAGACTTAGCAAAGGTTCTCCACCACTCTAGTTACCATAACTTAAACAGTTCATATAGGACTGCACAAAATATACTCCTACCATCATCTTGCAAGGCCTGTTATATGTGTAGGCCACCTTACTTACTTAACCACCACTGTCCGAATCTTCAAGCCTCCAGTATGGCCTTGATTTTCTCAAGCTTTTCCTTGCTCCCATGGCCAGCATTCAGCAGATCAGCAACTACTTTCTCAAGCTCTGTCTTCTCTTGTGCAAGAAGATCCCTGTCCACCTTTATCCCTTTCATTGCCTTCCTTGTGTTGTGAATTATGTCTGCCTGGGCCTGAAGGATACACCTCTGTTCTTTTGCTAGCCTTAGCTTCTCCATCTTCATCTCCAGCTCTAGATCTTCCTTCTGCTTCTCAAATTTCTCAGCATCCATTGCTTTTTGGTAATCAATCTTGCCAACACCATCCTGCCAGTCAAACATCTTGCTAACATCATCAACCATTTTTTGATACTCAGTGCAGAGAAGATCATAGTCCTTCTTCAACTTGGCAACCTCATCCTCATATGCATGCTTGTCTTGAATCCTTCCAAGGTTTTGCTCACGGAACATTTCCCACAACTTGATGAGGCAGTTCTTAAGTACATCAGGCCAGGCAGGATCAACCCACTGAACTACACCACAATTCACACCTCCCTGTAGTTTGATCAGAGAACACATATTTCAGAAAATGCATAAATTAAGTTCTAACTTCAATTCAAAAAGAGGGTTGGTACACAAGGAGGACATGTAACCTAAATTCAGTACTAAATTCAGTTCAAATAGAGTTAATGTACAAATTCAGTAACCACTGGGCATAACTGAATCCACTAGGCATAACTGAATCCACCCAGCATACTCAATTACTCACCTGAACAGGGCATCCATAGAACCTCCTCCCAGTCTTAGCACCTTCAAAAGCAACACACTTCCTAGGCTTCATATCATGCAGAGTACACTTGGCAACTTCCTCCATGGGAGCACCACACCAGAGTGGCTCAGGGATGGTGTCAGGTGTGTCCTACATGCAGTAAAAGGTAGATCAGAACCAATGCATCAACTAGTTCAACTTGAGTCAAGCTTTGCCTTGCTCAAGGTCAGATCAGACATCACAGTGCCATCCATACCCTAGATCAAAACTAATAGATAACCAAACCAAACGAATCCATCCATACAAATATACATCTCATCAACCCTCATTCCCAAATCGATTCAACCCTAACCCTAGAGTGAGAGTGGGGGGGAGAGAGTGAGTGAGCGAGAGGGAGACAGAGTGAGGGCCGGATCCGTTTTGACCTGGTCGGGACGGCCCGTGCGCCCTAACGGCCGTCACCCGCGCGCCGTGAGCACTGTGGCCGACAAAACCCTGATGGGCGGGCCCCACATGTCATAACCCCAGTTAAATCTTAACCGTTCGGCCACTTGGGTTTTTTGGAACAGCCAGCCACTTTTGTGGTAGTTTTTTGAAAAAATAAAAAAAGTGGTAGTTTTTCGGAACGATAGCCCGTAATGTGGTAGTTTTTTGCTATTCACTCCTAGAAAGTGCTTCAGATGTTCTCCCTTATAAGTTTTGTTTTACTCTTTTTGTGTAAAGAATTTATTTCTTGCATTGTTGATTTTCATCAAAAGTAGTACTCCCTCTGTCTCAAAATAAGTGTCTCGGTTGGAGTTGTGTCGAATATAGTGTACAAGTTAGGTTATAATTGGACTTGTAGTTGTATTGTGTTTATATAGGATATGGAGTCGTATCCTAGTAGGACACTTGTATCCTAGGCCTCTCATATATAGCGAGGCTAGACACACAATGTAACCAATGCCAGCATAATAGCACCGGAGCGCAGGGGAAGCCGGTCGCATGTGCCGGTGTCCAGGGCGATCGAGTGCGGTATTGTGACGGTGTCACGGGGAGGAGCGCCTATAGTCAGGCTCCGGAGATGTAGCCGTATCGGTGAACCTCGTTAACAAATCTCTGTGTCGTGCTCGTGTGATTGTTTGGTCCTCGAATAATCGACGGTATGTCTTAAATTTATTCTAACAAGTGGTATCAGAGTTAGGTTGTTGGGAGGTTGTGGATGATTGATATAGAGGAAGTGATCAGAAGGCGCGTGTTCGTGTAGCAGCAGGTTGTGAGGTCGATTCGGCGGATCAAACGAGTTCTTGGTGAGATCGGTTGTTATCGGTTCAGGCGTGGACTCCGTGAGACGTGATCGACAACGGCGCATGGCACCGATCGGTATACGGCCGGCTCGCGTGACGCCACGCCAGCTGCAGCCGCGTGGCCCATATGATGCAGCAGGCCGAAGCTCAAGGGGCTGGCCGAGCGGAGGCCCGGCGTACGCTTGTACGCATAGCGGCACAGGGCGCTCGACTCATCAGCTGGCTATACGTACGAGATTTGTTTTAGACCCAAAGGAGGACCGAGTCCTTGTGCGACGCGGACGGAGGCATCAGATCAATCGGCGCAGAGGAATATCCATTGATATGCATCCATCGGAAGGCTTTGGCAGTAAGTGCAATGCTAGCATTAGAATATTGTGCAAGGGAGCTACAGGTCACGTGAAGACCAAGATAGTTCTTGGTTGGATTTTGCAATTAGAGACTGTTTGGTTGGCGACCTGGGCTCTATGCCTGAGAAAAATGCATGCCTGGTTTGTGCTTGGAAAATGGAAGATTTTTGCCTGGCCAGGCTGCCTGGGCTAGGTTTTGGTTTGCTTCCTTGGCCTGGACGAGTATTAGATTTGTGTGGAAGCTGCTGCACTCTTTAATTAGTACGGACTGCTAGCTTTTGGTTTGCCAGGCACCTTGATTTTCGTTGCCAGGCGTTGGATCTGGGTAGCCTGGCTCAGGCTAACTATGTGCCTGTAAGGCTGGCCAGGCTAAGCGCACCTATACTTGGTCCAGGCCAGGCTATGTGGGGACTTACCAGGTAATCAACCAAACAGGATACAGCCAGCTTCCAGGCATACTTCAGGCCAGGCACCTTTACTCCAGGGTGAAATCCAAACATGCCCTTAGTACATGGAGTAGTGTACCATGTCAGGTTTGGTTCATGTATTTGAGCATCATGTGAGGGAAGCTTAGTTTAATTTTTCAAAGTGTCAGCTGTACAAAGAGCCGTGGTGCCAGCGGGTACCAGGTTTGAGGTGGAGAAGTTCGTCGGAACTGACAACCTTGGGTTATGGCAGACAAGGATGAAAGATTTGTTTGCACAACAGAGATGCTTGAAGGCGTTGTGGGAAGTCAGTTTAGCTAAGATGGAATTATCATGTGGTGGATGGAAATTCTTGGAAGACGATTTAGGAGCCTCGAGCATGTCATGCAGCCGGAATAGTTCGGCTGGGTCGGACTGGACAGTCTGACGGGATCGACGCAAGTCGGTTGGTACAGAAGACGTTGGTGAAATCGGCGGTGACGACATAGGAGCATGACGCTGACGGTGACCGACTTCTGCGTGTGGGAACACGTGGCGCAGGCCCGAGGGCTTGTGCGGCTTCAACAAGACTATGGCGCGGGGTTGATTCGAGATGGTGCACATGGGAGCTTGAAGTCGACGGGGCGCGAGGGTGGACTGATCATCTACCATGGAGTCATGTTGAAGGTGGAGCTGGATTGAGGGGCTACGGTGTAAGAATCCAGAGAATCGAAGCACATTCAGCGGGGAAAAAGCGAGGGACATGTAACTCGGACTGGAGCCTAGTGGTCTGATGAAAGTGTGAAACTCGTCATCGGTCGATGGTGATCGGTGGTACTCTGCAGTGGGATTGAGTGGTGTGGGTTCGCGACCCTTGAGACTCAACCGAGACAGCGGAGGCTCGACACAGTAATAGCGGCGAGGCGTGCGGTACGCACGGGGCATGAAGACTGGCCAGGGCTCTGGTGGTCATACATGTGGTGAGACAACTGCAAATTTGACTCAGGATGACTACAAGCAACGGTGAAATTCCTTCAAATTTCAGACAGGTGGTCAAGCAAGGAGCGGTGATGTTGAGTTCAGGTAACTCGTATGTGTGACACCCAATATGTGAGTTGTTCACTTTCACGCAGGTCAGTGATCAGTGTGTGATGGCATTGGACGGATACTCTGGAAGTTGGGAGCGTAAACTAGAGTATTATGGAACTTAATTTTGCCCGAGTGTTGATCATGGTCAAGAAAAGAAGGGACTACAAGTTGCAGGTGGAGTCATATGGAGTCTTTGGAGTAGCAGCGGTGCTCATGGGATAAGCTCAAGTCCAATGTACATGGAAGTTTGACACATGAACGAATTCAAGGTGGTGGAGAATATTCGCCAAGGCGGAGTTTGTTGGAGTTGTGTCGAATATAGTGTACAAGTTAGGTTACAATTGGACTTATAGTTGTATTGTGTTTAGATAGGATATGGAGTCGTGTCCTAGTAGGACACTTGTATCACTAGTAGAAAAAGGGGCTTTCGTTCCGGCCTGGCCAACCCATTAGTCCCGGTTCTTCCATGAACCGGGACCAATGGATGCATTTGTCCCGGTTCGTGAGCCCAGGGGGCCGGCCGGGGCCTCGTGGGCGTTTGTCCCGGTTCGTATAGACCCATTTGTCCCAGTTCTAGGCACGAACCGGAACCAATGGGCCTCGCTCCTGGCCCACAAACATTGGTCTCGGTTCTTGGCTCGAACCGGGACAGAAGGCTGGGCTTTAGTTGCGGTTCCAGCCTCGAACCGGGACAAATGAGTTGCCTATGTATACCCCGTCGCCGCAGCAAAGCACTCCACAGTGCTCTGTTTTTTCTGGCCGGCGAGGAGAGGGCATTTGGGTGCTCTAGCTCACCTCCTATGTACATGAGGTGTTCGATGAAATGCCCGAGCCACGCTAGTTAAGCTTTCTCCTCTCGAAGCTCGACCTCCAAACTCCATTTTCCCCGAGATTTGTCTAGGTTTAGCGGTCTGTCACGTCCCGTCCCCGTCTCACCGCCGTCGATCGTCCGCGCCGATCTCGTCGCCTGCACCACCGTGGTGAACCTCTTATCTTCTTCTGAAAAAAAAATTCTTACTTTAGATAGATACTTGTCTAATTTTCTTACTTTTATTATTGCTTGTTATTATATAGTGCAATGGTTTTGGCATCCGCCCCCGTCGGCCCTCGTCCTGGCTATGATTCGGATGTGGTATATATTATCTTTTAGAACTATTTGGTTCATTTATTGTTTATGACAATTATGCCCATCAAGTTGACGTAGATTTTATTTATGTAGGAGGTAGTTGAACCGGAAACTCCAACCGACCCTATTGTCGAGAGTTTAAATTTAGTTGAAGAAGAAAACAATTACTTGGAGGAAAAAATAAAAAAAATTGAGGAGAAGAAGATGATATTGGAGTTGCATGTTGCGGATGTCGTCGATGATCACAAGATCAAGATGGATGCAATGCGGTTGAAGATTAGAAAGATTAGAAAATATGCCATTTATACCGAGGCTTGGTATCATTATGTTGTTGGATCAATTTTTACCTTGGTTGTGATTATGATCGCATTTGTTGTTGCATTGAAAGGTTTTACATAGTTTCAATGTATGGTTTAACTAGATGCTCTGGAGAGCTATATGTTGTTCAATGAGAACTATGTATGTACTTTGTTTTTAATATGATGATGAACTTCTATTAATTTGGTCACTTATCTATTCATGAGAGCTATATGTACTAAATTGATGATGTGGCTTTGAATGGTGCATTTTAAACACAGAAAAAGTATGAAGTTTAAATAAGTTCAAAAAATTGAAATCCCTTTGTAACAGACGAGTTTCCGTATGAAACCCTAATACTTCGAAAGAGATTGTCCGTTTTATACACGAAGTGCATCCAGTTTTTGCCGTAAGCCTCTCTACTTTCTTGCACATGCTATGTGGGTGAAATGATGATACCATGCCAACTTTCAACCTTTTCAGAGTTTATTTGTAGTGCTTTTCAATTTCAGGGTCTTATAGCTCAAAATAATCAGTAAATGCATGAAAAATAACAAATGAAGTCGGAAAGGGTTGAAAATTGATGATGTGGTTTTGAATGGTGCATTTTGAACACAGAAAAAGTATGGAGTTCAAATAAATTCAAAAAAAATGAAATTCCTTTGTAACAGATGAGTTTCCGTATGAAACCCTGATACTTCGAAAAAGATTGTCCGTTTTGTACACGAAGTGCATCCAGTTTTTGCCGTAAACCTCTCTACTTTCTTGCACATGCTATGTGGGTGAAATGATGATACCATGCCAACTTTTAACCTTTTCAGAGTTCATTTGTAGTGCTTTTCAATTTCAGGGTCTTATAACTCAAAATAATCAGTAAATGCATAATATATACGAATTTCAGGGTCTTTCGGCAAAAAGAATTATCATAAAATAAAATAAATAAGTAATTTGAAACAAAATAATATAAATTTTAATAAAATATATAATTAGAAACAAAATAAAATAAAATTTAATAACATAAATAAAATTTATGAAACTAAAATTATCAAAGTATTTTCTGTTCAAAACATTACAAGCAACCTCTAAAATTTATGAAACTAAAATTATATAAAATTGATGCAACTAAAATTATCAAAGTATTTTCTGTTCAAAATCATTAAAAGCAAAAAGAATTTTTATAAAAAACTTTTTTTGTTAGAAACTTTAATAGCAAAAAGAATTATCATAAAATAAAATAAATAAGTAATTAGAAACAAAATAAAATAAAATAAATAAGTATTTTTTTGTAAGTAGAAACAAAAAAATAAAGCAAAAAAGAAAAACAAAAAATTGGGAAAAAATAAAAAATTGCCACCTACTGAGCCACCACGGCCTAAATACAACTAGAAACCCATCAATGAGCCAGGATTCAGGCCCGCAGAAGGCCTAGTAGGCCCATCAGGCATAGCAGTCACAATTAGGTCCGTAAGCCTGCAATGGAGAGTAGCTCGAGAGGGCTGCGGCAGTGGGGCTTACAAACCACTGCGCGCCCTTCTCGACTAGCAAGGTGGGACTAAACTCCCACAACCACCCCGCTGTGCAAGGCCTTTGGTCTCGGTTCGTGGCACCAACCGGGACAAAAGGGGTGCATTGGTTCCGATTTGTGGCATGAACCGGAACCAATGCACCCCTTTAGTCCCAGTTGGTGCCACCAACCGGAACCGAAGGTCACCGCTTCCCGCCCTTTGGGCTACTGAAAAAATGCCTTGGTTCCGCTTCCCGCCCTTTGGGCTGCTGAAAAAATGCCTTTGGTTCCGGTTGGTGGCACCAACCGGGACTAAAGGGTGCATTGGTCCCGGTTTGTGCTATGAAGCGGAACCAATGCTCCGGGTATATAAGCATGACTTGTGAAAATTTCAGTTTCGTCGACCATTTGCCCCCCGACGACGCCGTACTCATCGACGCCGCCAGGCTGCCCGTGCTCGCCGTCATTGCCCCCCGCCCTTGCTGCCCGTGCTCGCCGACGCCGTCAGGCTGCCCATGCTCGTC
>NW_024120149.1:0-12955 GCF_003073215.2 Triticum urartu
AAGCTTGGGGGAGTGCCCCGGTATCGTATCACCATCACTTTTATCTTTACCGTTTTTCTTAGTTTGATCCTTTTGATAATATCTTGATCTAGTAGAATAATGTTTTAGTATGATCTAGTTGTGAGTTTTGCTTTATGATCCCTCTATGTAATCGAGTCTGTGAGCTATATAATAAATATTAGTGTTGAGTCAAGGGCTTGATTATTTTGCTATGATCTTGAGGGAATTAAACAAAAGAGAAAGAATAAAAAAGGAATCAATGAGATCATATGGATCTTATGGAGAATGGAGAGTAATGAGCTCACATATAAAGAGTATGATGAATAAAAGTTGTTGAGAGTTGACAAACATAGTTTTGGTCATCATTGCAACTAATAGGAAGTAATAAAGAAAGAGAGGTTCACATATAAATATACTATCTTGGACATCTTTTATGATTGTGAGCACTCATTAAAATATGACATGCTAAAGAGTTGATGTTGGACAAGGAAGACAACGTAATGGGTTATGTTTTCTTACATCTGAGATAAATTATATTGTAAGAGTTGACGTTGGACAAGGAAGACAACGTAATGGGTTATGTTTTCTCTGCACCAAGTAGAAATACTACTTGTACTTCCAAATATCCCTAAACCCAGTTCTGCCATGAGAGTCCACCATATCTACCTATGGATTGAGTAAGATCCTTCAAGTAAGTGGTCATCGGTGCAAGCAATAAAAAATGCTTTATAAATATGTATGACTTATTAATTTGGAGAAAATAAGCTTTATACGATCTTGTGATGTGGAAGAAATAAAAGCGACGGACTGCATAATAAAGGTCCATATCACAAGTGGCAATATAAAGTGACGTTCTTTTGCATTAAGATTTTGTGCATCCAACCATAAAAGCGCATGACAACCTCTGCTTCCCTCTGCGAAGGGCCTATCCTTTACTTTTATCTTCTACCTTACATAAGAGTCATGGTGATCTTCACCTTTCCTTTTTACATTTTATCCTTTGACAACCACAGTGTGTTGGAAAGATCCTGATATATATAGCTAATTGGATGTGAGTCTTCATGAACTATTATTGTTGACATTACCCTTGAGGTAAAACGTTGGGAGGCAAAACTATAAGCCCCTATCTTTCTCTGTGTCCGGTTAAAAATTCACACCCATAAATATTGCGCGAGTGTTAGCAATTGTGAAACAATAAAAGATGGTTGAGTATGTGGACTTGCTGAAAAGCTCTTATATTGACACTTTCCTATGTTATGATAAATTGCAATTGCCTCAATGACTGAGATTAGAGTTTGTTGGTTCTCAATGAAGTTTATGATTCATACTTGAAATTGTGATTGAAATGTCGCTTTAGCATAAGAGATCATATATGTTGCTGTCCTAAGAATGATCATGATGCCCTCATGTCCGCATTTTATTTTTGTTGACACCTCTATCTCTCAACATGTGGATATATTTTTTGATTTCGGCTTTCGCTTGAGGACAAGCGAGGTCTAAGCTTGGGGGAATTGATACGTCCATTTTACATCATGCTTTTATATCGATATTTATTGCATTATGGGCTGTTATTACACATTATGTCACAATACTTGTGCCTATTCTCTCTTATTTTACAAGGTTTACATAAAGAGGAGAATGCCGGCAGCTGGAATTCTGGGCTGGAAAAGGAGCAAATATTAGAGACCTATTCGGCACAGCTCCAAAAGTCCTGAAACTTCACGGAAGTTATTTCCAGAATATATAAAAAATACTGAGCGCAAGAAGTACCAGAGGGGGGCCACCCACCAGCCACGAGGGTGGGGGGCGCGCCCCCTGCCTCATGGGCCCCCTGCTGGCCCTCCGATGCCCATCTTCTGCTATATGGAGTCTTTCGTTGATAAAAAAAATCATAAGCAATCTTTCGGGATGAGACTCCGCCGCCACAAGACGGAACCTTGGCGGAACCAATCTAGGGCTCCGGCGGAGCTGTTCTGCCGGGGAAACTTCCCTCCGGGAGGGGGAAATCATCACCATCGTCATCACCAATGCTCCTATCATCGGGAGAGGGCAATCTCCATCAACATCTTCACCAGCACCATCTCATCTCCAAACCCTAGTTCATCTCTTGTATCCAATTCTTTTCTCAAAGTCCGGGATTGGTGCTAGTAGGTTGCTAGTAGTGTTGATTACTCCTTGTAGTTGATGCTAGTTGTTTTATTTGTTGGAAGATCATATGTTCAGATCCTACATGCATATTATTACCCGTCTGATTATGAACATGAATATGCTTTGCGAGTAATCACGTTTGTTCCTGAGGACAAGGGAGAAGTCTTGCTATTAGTAGTCATGTGAATTTGGTATTCGTTTGATATTTTCATAAGATGTATGCTGTCTAGCCTCTAGTGGTGTTATGTGAACGTCGACTACATAATAGTTCACCATAATTTGGGCCTAGAGGAAGGCATTGGGAAGTAATAAGTAGATGATGGGTTGCTAGAGTGACAGAAGCTTAAACCCTAGTTTATGCGTTGCTTCGTAAGGGGCTGATTTGGATCCATATGTTTCATGCTATGGTTCTTGCTGCACCTTATTTACTTTTATTACTTGCTACTCGTTACAAATTACCTTATCACAAAACTATCTGTTACCGGTAATTTCAGTGCTTGCAGAGAATACCTTGCTGAAAACCGCTTATCATTTCCTTCTACTCCTCGTTGGGTTCGACACTCTTACTTATTGAAAAGGCTACGATAGATCCCCTACACTTGTGGGTCATCACTAATCATGAGGAATAACTTCGAAGATAGGGGTATACAGGACAGTCAGGTTTTGATCCTGGGACCTGTGGGTTATGGGCCCAGCATGTGGGTTAAAAGTAGAAAGGGCGGTGATATTTTGCACAGTCATGATAACAAGGCATGTTAGAGGATAGCCTATCAATTATGTCGGCCACGTCGGTACCAAGGGCGAGGGACGAAGAGAATCATTTTTCTGCTCGTTGAACGAGGCGGACCAATAGGCAATGTTCTCGTCCATCGGTGGCTACCGGAATGTCATCAACAATAGTAACATGGTCTTGCTGACAGAGTGATACGATGAGGTGCTCAACTAGGCAGGGAATTATCTCTGCTCAGCTAAGTCAGATTACAGAAAAGGTTAAACAAAACAATGGAAAGGAAAATGTGATTGTCAGATTAAACAGAACAATGGAATGGAAAATGTGTTTAAACACATATTTCAGGAGTATATCCTTCCCAAGGACAATCAGAGCATGATATCCGTGACATGATAGAAAGTACAAAACCATTTAGGTAAGGGGAGAGAAATTTCATGACATTACCCATACAACGGTGTTTGGATAATTGAGCAGGAAACATTTAACATTGGGCTTCAAATGTTCTTGTAGAAAATTGGAGTACCATAGACATGCTTCGAGATAGGATTGACATGGCGAACAGGTGAATATCAGACTTTGGAAACACAAAGGATCCATCAGGAACAACTTATAGAATAAGTCTTACAATTTCCTCATGGAAGAATGGCTAACCTTGATAAAAGGATACATATACTACAACAATAGGTCCTCTGGTCAGGGCTGCTAAGCAAAGACACCACCTTACTGAGTTATGTAGAGACCAATGTTATAACTCTTGGAAAATGTTCCAACCATCATATCTGACCGAGTTTCAGATCTGATTGGTGTTAGGATACCTCAGACTCAGGATGTCTGAGAAGCAAAGGTGCAACACAATTTGACGGGATGACATTGTAAGATTCTCGGGAAATGGACTATGGAAGCAAGTTCCAAAACAAGAGTTCATCATTAAACCAATGATAGGATGAGGAGGTGGCTGATGGTCTCAGCGACAATTCAACAAGATTTCCAACAAGATGGATTTCCACAATTATGTGAACAAGGAGATAACATTTGTCAAAATAGATGGTATAATGGTGTATGCTCGAGGAAAACACACACAATTAACCATTGGTTGAAAAGTGCACCCATAATATGGGCTTAGGTAGCATGATTAATGTTTAGAATGGTGATTCAATAACCAAAACACAAGGAATGAAACTATCGTACATTATCTTACAATCAATAAGGTTGCTAGTAATTTTGAATTTTACACATTACAGTCCAATCGTCGATATTTTGATTGGAAACAACACGGGTACCAAGAAAGAATGGTGAGGGTGAGAAGTATCATTATACCAAGAATTTCTTAAGAGGTGGTGAAATTCTCACAACATTCTTGACATACAAGACAATATTACTTCAAGGTAGATCATGATACAAGCCGAATAGCAAGTTGCATCCATATCATGAACAAGTTTGTCATGATATGAAGGTAAGGATGTTGTCGGTGGTAACTCAAATTACTAAGGGACGAAGATGGCACTTATCATCATGAACTCGATTAATATACTGGAAGGAGTCAAAATGTTGACGAAGATCAAGAAAAATTTGTCGAGAGGCTCCACGAAGAAGTAATCAAACAGCGACTGCATCCAGAAAAAGGACTGATGCAGCGAAAGATTATTGGATCCATGGATACGACGCCAACTCAGAATCAGGCTTGCTATTCGAGGTGAAACGATAAGACAGGGAAGATCGACGTAAGCTTAGCTCATCGTCAAAAGTTGTGCTCCGGGATTAAGAACCAGGTAGCACAGATAAAATCAGCACGATAATGATATAGCCGATCAGGTTAGGAATGACTTGAAGGGTTATTAAACTCGTAAGCAACAAAAATTACTTAAGAGTTATTGAATCGGAGTGCGGACTCGATTCACTATTCGGTGTTCTCGGTTGACGACAACCCAGAACGCAAGAAAAATTGGATTCAGTGAGAAATAATAGCTGATGAAGATCCCATAAAAAGTTATGCAGTTCCATGACATTCTCGAGATACCAGGGTGTAATACTATACGGTAGATCAAAGTAAAGGTTGGACTGGTGTATTGATCCATAGAAGACAAGTGCTTAAACTTGCCCGTGAAATGGGATCAGAGAAGAACATATGGTTGGAAACACGATTGCAAAGGATAAATTCACCGATACCAAAGGATATTATTTTAAGGAAATAGTTATCATTACGAGAAGCTTCCATGATAAGGTATACATCGTGTCCATGGGCATGAACACAGGGTTCAAGGCCGACTCCCACTTCTTTAATGCATGACATTTCATTCACTTCTCGTCTTCAAAGAAGTTGTATGGTAGAAAATTATTTAGTAAAACACCAGAAGGGTATGACTTATGAAAACCTTGAGGTTCGTACATTTTTTGGGAAGGTATAGCTTCAACCCATTGGGGCATCTTAGAAACATATAGCACAAATTTCAAG
This sequence comes from Triticum urartu, assembly GCF_003073215.2. Taxonomy (NCBI): domain Eukaryota; kingdom Viridiplantae; phylum Streptophyta; class Magnoliopsida; order Poales; family Poaceae; genus Triticum; species Triticum urartu. The sequence continues at coordinate 5,331 of NW_024120149.1, forward strand.
AGTAAATATCACCAGCTCAAAAGCAGAGCATGGTTTGGCCAAATCAGAGAATATGATTTACCAATAGAATTATGTATCAAGGAAAGAACTTCTCGAGGTTTTTGTATACAAAGGACACTGTCGGATGATAATTCAACAAAGGATCCGACGATCCATAATGGAGCTGATGTGAGCATCGGCACACAACCAGAGGAAGAAACAATACAAATGTATTGGGTTATAGAAACAACTAACTAATTCAAAGCTCAATTGGAAAGAATTATGATTTCTGATTCAAGGGATCAGAAGCAAACGCTCTGATTAAGGATGGGTAAGCTAAATAGACTCAGGGGTACAATCGATGACAATTTGATTGGTCGATAACCAGCTCATGTTCAAAATGACATCTCAGCTGGAAGATAATTTTAAAAGGATCAACCGATGATTGCATGCATTTGCACTCATGTTGAATCAATAGGATCAAAATGACGGTGTCAAAGGAGACTAATGAATGTTTCTAGACCTATGGGAAGCATCCACAATGCAAGCAGACAAGTATATGCAGAGCAATAGTTTTAAAGAGGATTCTTGAAAGATCGGATAGAATTTCAAAGTATCATATGAAACATATGAACAACTGGGGATGGATGAATACTCGATAAGTGTGAGTAATTATTTGCAGGGGTATTCATGTGGTAAAGAACTGCAAGGCAGTATGCACGAGGTATTCTCGTATCAATAGAGAGAATTTCGATGTATCCTGCAATAACAAGATCAACTGGGGATGAATGTATGAACGACAAATGTAGGTAGTTATCCATAAGGATACATCGGTGGTAGGGAATTGTAAAAACGATGGCACATATGATAAGTCCATTTTGCATCATGCTTTTATATCGATATTTATTGCATTATGGGTTGTTATTACACATTATGTCACAATACTTATGCCTATTCTCTCTTATTTTACATGGTTTACATGAAGAGGGGGAATGCCGGGAGCTGGGATTCTGGGCTGGAAAAGGAGCAAATATTAGAGACATATTCTGCACAACTCCAAAAGTCCTGAAACTTCACAGAAGTTATTTCCATAATGTATAAAAAATATTGGGCGAAAGAAGTTCTAGAGGGGGCCCACACCCTGACCACGAGGGTGGGGGGCGCGCCCTACCCCCTGGGCGTGCCCCCTGCCTTGTGGGCCCCCTGGTGCCCCTCCGATGCCCATCTTCTGCTATATGAGGTCTTTCGTCTGAGAAAAAAAATCATAAGCAATCTTTGGAGAAGAAACTCCGCCGCCACGAGGCGGAACCGATCCTGGGCTCCGGCATAGCTGTTCTGCCGGGGAAACTTCCCTCCGGGAGGGGGAAATCATCACCATTGTCATCACCAATGATCCTCTCATCGGGAGGGGGTCAATCTTCATCAATATCTTCACCAACACCATCTCATCTCAAACCCTAGTTCATCTCTTGTATCCAATCTTTGTATCCAAACCTCAGATTGGTACCTATTGGTTGCTAGTAGTGTTGATTACTCCTTGTAGTTGATGCTAGTTGGTTTACTTGGTGGAAGATCATATGTTCAGATCCATTATGCATATTAATACCCCTCTAATTATGAACATGAATATGCTTTGTGAGTAGTTATGTTTGTTCTTGAGGACATGGGAGAAGTCCTGCTATTAGTAGTCATGTGAATTTGGTTTTCGTTCGATATTTTGATGAGATGTATGTTGTCATCCCTCTAGTGGTGTCCTGTGAACGTCGACTACATGACACTTCACCATTGTTTGGGCCTAGGGGGAGGCATTGGGAAGTAATAAGTAGATGATTGGTTGCTAGAGTGACAGAAGCTTAAACCCTAGTTTATGCGTTGCTTCATAAGGGGCTGATTTGGATCCATATGTTTCATGCTATGGTTAGGTTTACCTTAATACTTTTGTTGTAGTTGCGAATGCTTGAAATAGGGGTTAATCATAAGTGGGATGCTTGTCCAAGTAAGGACAGTACCCAAGCACCGGTCCACCCACATATCAAATTATCAAAGTACCAAACGCGAATCATATGAACATGATGAAAACTAGCTTGACGATAATTCCCATGTGTCCTCGGGAGCGCTTTCCTTCATATAAGAGTTTGTCCAGGCTTGTCCTTTGCTACAAAAAGGATTGGGCCACCTTGCTACACTTTTATTGACTTTTATTACATGCTACTCGTTACAAATTACCTTATCACAGAACTATTTGTCACCGATAATTTCAGTGCTTGCAGAGAATACCTTATTGAAAACTGCTTATCATTTCCTTCTGCTCCTCGTTGGGTTCGACACTCTTACTTATCGAAAGGACTACGATAGATCCCCTATACTTGTGGGTCATCAACATAGTCTCGAGAGAACATCGTAGAGTGTCTTCGGAATCCTCTGGTGAAGCAAGCGATCGTTCGCACCGAGTGGCTCTCCGGGAGAAAGTATTTACGAGAACCTAGAGTCAAATTTAGTAAAATCATTTAACCCGAATAGAAGAGAGATCAGAGTCCCAGAGTATAGACGAGGAGTAAAAGATCCTAATACCACACAATGGCGACGTGGGCCCGTAAGCCACACAGCCATGTTAGTAAAAGTTTTTCAATGTCTAGACTCAATTTCCGCCAAGGAGTTTGGAAGGGGGATTCCTACAGGCAGTCGGCTCTGATACCAACTTGTGAAGCCCCTGATTTGACCGTACACTAATCATACATGCAAATGTGTACGCTCAAGATTAGGGACTCACGGGAAGATATCACAACACAACTCTAGACACAAATTAAAATAATACAAGCTTTATATTACAATCCATGGGCCTCGAAGGCTCGAATACAAATGCTCGAAGGCACAAGAGTCAGCGGAAGCAACAATATCTGAGTACAGACATAGGTTAAACAAGTTTGCCTTGAGAAGGCTAGCACAAAAATAGCAACGATCGAAAAGGCAAGGCCTCCTTCCTGGGACCTCCTAACTACCCCTTGAAGCCGAACTCCGTGTAGAAACATCCTCGGGATCCTCTGGCTCCTGGACTCCATCATATGATCGCAATAACCGGGGAAGGGGAAAAAGAAGTAGCAAAGCAACCGTGAGTACTCATCCAAGTACTCGCAAGCAAGGATCTACACTACATATGCATTGGTATCAATGAAAATGGTAGTATCTGTGGACTGAACTGCAGAATGCCAGAATAAGAGGGGGATAGCTAGTCCTATCGAGGACTACGCTTCTGACAGCCTCCGTCTTGAAGCATATAGAAGAGAGTATATGGTAAGTTAACCAAGTATCATCGCATAGCATAATCCTACCCGGTGATCCTCCCATCGTCGCCCTGTGAGAGAGCGATCAGCGGGGTTATATCTGGCACTTGGAAGGGTGTGTTTTATTAAGTATCCGGTTCTAGTTGTCATAAGGTCAAGGTACAAATCCGGGTCATCCTTTTACCGAGGGACACGGCTATTTGAATAGATAAACTTCCCTGTAGGGGTGCACCACATAACCCAACACGGTCGATCCCTCTGGCCGGACACACTTTCCTGGATCTTGCCCGGCCTCGGAAGATCAACACGTCGCAGCCCCACCTAGGCACAACAGAGGGGTCTGGGCCCATCTCCCATTGCACACCTGCACGTTGCGAGGGCGACCAGAAGCAGACCTAGCCCCCTTAATACAAGAGCAGGCTTACGGTCCAATCTGGCGCGCGCCGCTCAGTCGCTGACGTCACGAAGGCTTCGGCTGATACCACGACGTCGAGTGCCCATAACTGTTCCCGCGTAGCTGGTTAGTCCATATAGGCCAGTGGCCAGACTCAGATCAAATACCAAGATCTCGTTAAGCGTGTTAATTGAAGTATCCGCGGACGCCGACCAGGGCCAGGCCCACCTCTCTCCTAAGTGGTCTCAACCTGCCCTGTCGCTCCGCCACAAAGTAACAGTTGGGGGCCGTCGAGAACTCAGGCCCACCACTACCTGGATGGAGCCACCTGCCCCTTCAGCCCTCCCACATCGGAATCACTTGCGGGTACTCTACGAACCGACCCGACTTTAGTCACCACCTGTATAGTATGTATGAATATATGTATATACCCGTGATCACCTCCCGGGTGATCACGACCTGATAGTATAGCATGGCAGACGGATGATACGTCTCCGTCGTATCTATAATTTTTGATTGTTCCATGCCAATATTATTCAACATTCATATACTTTTGGCAACTTTTTATACTATTTTGGGACTAACATATTGATCCAGTGCCCAGTGCCAGTTCCTGTTTGTTGCATATTTTTTGTTTCACAGAATATCCATATCAAACGGAGTCCAAACGAGATAAAAACTGACAGAGATTTTTTGGAATATATATGATTTTTGGGAAGAAAAATCCAAGCGAGACGATGCCCGAGGGGGCCATGAGGCAGGGGGCGCGCCCCAGGGGGGCAGACGCGCCCTGGGCCCTCGTGGCCACCCCATAAGGTGGTTGGTGCCCTTCTTTCGCTGCAAGAAAGCTAAAATCCAGATAGAGATTGTGTTAAAATTTCAGCCCAATCGGAGTTACGGATCCCCGGGAAAATAAGAAACGGTGAAACGGCAGAATCTGGGAACGCAAAAACAGAGAGAGACAGAGAGACAGATCCAATCTCGGAGGGGCTCTCGCCCCTCCCACGCCATGGAGGCCAAGGACCAGAGGGGAAACCCTTCTCCCATCTAGGGTGGAGGTCAAGGAAGAAGAATACGAAGGGCCCCCCTCTCCCCTTCTCTTATGGTGGCGCTGGAACGTTGTCGTGGTCATCATCATCACCGCAATCTTCACCAACAACTTCACCGCCATCATCACCAACTCTTCCCCCTATATGCAGCAGTGTAACCTCTCTCTTACCCGCTGTAATCTCTACTTAAAGATGGTGCTCAACACTATATATTATTTCCCAATGATGTATGGCTATCCTATGATGTTTGAGTAGATTCGTTTTGTCCTATGGGCTATTTGATGATCAAGATTGGTTTGAGTTGCATGTTTTATTATTGGTGTTGTCCTATGGTGCTCTCCGTGTCGCGCAAGCATGAGGGATCCCCGCTGTAGGGTGTTGCAATACGTTCATGATTCGCTTATAGTGGGTTGCGTGAGTGACTGAAACACAAACCCGAGTAAGGGGGTTGTTGCGTATGGGATAAAGAGGACTTGATACTTTAATGCTATGGTTGGGTTTTACCTTAATGATCTTTAGTAGTTGCGGATGCTTGCTAGAGTTCCAATCATAAGTGCATATGATCCAAGTAGAGAAAGTATGTTAGCTTATGCCTCTCCCTCATATAAAATTGCAATAATGATTACCGGTCTAGTTATCGATTGCCTAGGGACAAATAACTTTCTTGTAACAAAAAATAGCTCTTTACTAAAACTAATTTAGTTGTGTCTTTACCTAAACAGCCCCTACTTTTTATTTACGTAATCTTTATTATCTTGCAAACCTATCCAACAACACCTACAAAGTACTTCTAGTTTCATACTTGTTCTGGGTAAAGCGAACATCAAGCGTGCGTAGAGTTGTATCGGTGGTTGATAGTACTTGAGGGAATATTTGCTCTGCCTTTATCTCCTTGTTGGGTTTGACACTCTTACTTATCGAAAACTGTTGCGATCCCCTATACTTGTGGGTTATCAAGACCTTTTTCTGGCGCCGTTGCCGGGGAGCAATAGCGTGGGGTGAATTTCTCATGTGTGCTTGTTTGCTTTATCACTAAGTAATTTTTATTTGCTGTTCTTAGTTGTTCTTTACCTTTAGTTATGGATATGGAACATGAAATACCAAAAAAATTAGAAAGCTTAGTTCAAGAGGAATATGGCCAATCTTAGCGTGGCTGATGTTCAAAGCTTCAAGCAGATGCTGCATGAGCTCAAAGAGCAGTTTCACCAGAAACACGAGGAAGCTAAAGGTTCCAGAGAGAGAATGAAAGACTTTGTTGGGAAAAGTGTGCAAGCGCACAATGAGGCTGAGAAGCGCAAGGCACTGGGGCGCCCTGGCATCGGCCCCAGAATGGCTGCCAAAAAGAAGAAGTCTGCTGCGGGACACACTGAAGAAGTAAGGAAGGAAGCACCTAGCATTGTCTTCCCTGCCAGCATGACAGGCTCGAAGCCTAAGATCCCAACAGATGCTTCAGAACTGAAGAAGACAAGGGCAGTTGAGGCCGAAGCTAGAAAGCGCAAGAACAAGAATGCCACTGATGATACCCCACAACCCAAGAAGCGGAAGACAAAGTCTTCGAAGAAAGATCGGACTGCTCCCTCAGAGCCCCTCTTTGTCGAGCCCATCTCAGTTGTTCGTCCTGTATCCAACAACCAAGAGCGTCAGCTAGTACTTGATATGTCTCTGTCGTATCTTTAATTTTTGATTGTTCCATGCCAATATTCTACAACTTTCATATACTTTTGGCAACTTTTTATACTATTTTTGGGACTAACATATTGATCCAGTGCCCAGTGCCAGTTCTTGTTTGTTGCATGTTTTATGTTTCGCAAAATATCCATATCAAATGGAGTCCAAACGGGATAAAAACCGACGGAGATTTTTTTGGAATATATATGATTTTTGGGAACAAAAATCCACGCGAGACGATGCCCGAGGGGGCCACGAGGCAGGGGGGGCGCCCCCGGGGTGGGGGGCGCCCCCCCTGACTCTCGTGGCCATCCCGTAAGGCGGTTGATGCCCTTCTTTCGCCGCAAGAAAGCTAATATCCAGATAGAGATCGTGTTAAAATTTCAGCCCAATCGGAGTTACGGATCTCCGGGAATATAAGAAACGGTGAAAGGGTAGAATTAGAGAACGCAGAAACAGAGAGAGACAGAGAGACAGATCCAACCTCGTAGGGGCTCTCGCCCCTCCCACGCCATGGAGGCCAAGGACTAGAGGGGAAACCCTTCTGCCATCTAGGGAGGAGGCCAAGGAATAAGAAGACAAAGGGGCCCCCTCTCCCCTTCTCTTCCAGTGGCGCCGGAACGCTGCCGTGGCCATCACCATCACCGCAATCTTCACCAACAACTTCACCGCCATTGAGGGAGTCCTGGATTAGGGGGTCTCCGGATAGCTGGACTGTTGGACTATGAAGATACAAGATTGAAGACTTTGTCCCGTGTCCGGATGGGACTCTCCTTGGCGTGGAAGGCAAGCTTGGCAATACGGATATGTAGATCTTCTTCCTTGTAACCAACTCTGTGTAACCCTAGCCCCCTCCGGTGTCTATATAAACTGGAGGGTTTAGTCCGTAGGACAACATACAATTAGACCATAGGCTAGCTTCTAGGGTTTAGCCTCTACGATCTCGTGGTAGATCAACTCTTGTAATACTCATATCATCAAGAACAGTCAAGCAGGACGTAGGGTATTACCTCCATCAAGAGGGCCCAAACCTGGGTAAACATCGTGTCGCCTGCCTCATGTTACCATCCGCCTTAGACGCACAATTCGGGACCCCTGATACGTCTCCAACGTATCTATAATTTTTGATTGCTCCAGGATACTTTATCTACTGTTTTGGACTATATTGGGCTTTATTTTCCACTTTTATATTATTTTTGGGACTAACCTATTAACCGGAGGCCCAGCCCAGAATTGTTGTTTTATGCCTATTTC
>NW_024120150.1:0-14311 GCF_003073215.2 Triticum urartu
CCACCCTCCAGGAGGCCGGCAGGTGCCGCGTGAGGGAGCGCCTGGGTCTTGTCTCAGGGTGGCTCCAGGCCGACGTAGCCACCAGGACGGCCTGGGGCCAGGCGGAGGCTGCCACCACGGAGAGCGGGAAGGAGGGCGCCAATGCCAAGGTGGCTCGCGACGTGGCACTGACAGAGCCAGCGTCTGCCGAGAAGCGTTGCGGCGAGGTGGAGGCCAGTCTGAAGGCCCTTCAGGAGGAGCAGGCTGCACGCACACAACGGCTCTACTAGCGGGAGGAGGACCTCAAGGCCCATGAGGATAAGCTTGCCGATCGTAACTCCGAGTAGTCAAAGGTAACTGTGGACCAAGCCGCGGAGCGCGATCGCCAGGCCAAGCTAAAGGAGGAGGTGGCTGCAGCCCAAGCGTGCCACACCCAACGCATCACCAAGGTGATAGCTCAGCTGGATGCCAGAGAGAAGACCCTCGTCGCCGCCGAGAAGAAGGCGGTCATGGAACACGACACCTTCCCCTCCCTCGAGCTTAGGGCTCGGGAGGGGCTGCAGGGGAGGCTTCGTAGACCCGCTTGCGCCCCCCGAAGGTGGCTATGCAGGGCTCTCCTCTAGGATTGTCTAAGAGCTAAGGTGCCGCCAAGGGATATGATGATGATGGAACGTGTCATAATAAATGGAACGGTGGAAAGTTGCATGGAAATATATCTCGGAATGGCTATGGAAATGCCATAATAGGTAGGTATGGTGGCTGTTTTGAGGAAGGTATATGGTGGGTGTAGGGTACCGGTGAAAGTTGCACGGCACCAGAGAGGCTAGCAATGGTGGAAGGGTGAGCATGCGTATAATCCATGGACTCAACATTAGTCACAAAGAACTCACATACTTATTGCCAAAATATATTAGTTATCGAAACGAAGTACTACGCGCATGCTCCTAGGGGGATAGATTGGTAGGAAAAGACCATCGCTCGTCCCCGATCGCCACTCATAAGGAAGACAATCAATAAATAAATCATGCTCCGACTTCATCGCATAACGGTTCACCATATATGCATGCTATGGGAATCACAAACTTTAACACAAGTATTTCTACAATCCACAATTACTCACTAGCATGACTCTAATATCACCATCTTTTATATCTCAAAACAATCATAGGGAATCAAACTTCTCATACTATTCGATACACTTTATATGAACATTTTTATTATATCCCTCTTGGATGTCTATCATATTAGGAATGAATTTATAACCAAAGAAAATTACCATGTTGTTTAGAGAATCTCAAAATAATATAAGTGAAGCATGAGAGTTCAATAATTTCTATAAAATAAAGCCACCGCCGTGCTCTAAAAAGATATAAGTGAAGCACTAGAGCAAAGTTGCCTAGCTCAAAATATATAAGTGAAGCACATATAGTATTCTAATAAATCACGATTCATGCGTGTCTCTCTCAAAAGGTGTGTACATCAAGGATGATTGTGGAAAACTAAAAATCAAAGACTCATATCATACAAGACGCTCCAAGCAAAACACATATCATGTGGTGAATAAAAATATAGCCTCAAGTAAAGTTACCGATAGACGAAGAAGAAAGAGGGGATGCCCCGGAGGGAATCCCCAAGCTTAGGCTCTTGCCACTCCTTATTCCATTGTCCATCAAATCCTTACCCAAAACTTGAAAACTTCACAACACAAAACTCAACAGAAAATCTTATAAGCTCCGTTAGTATAAGAAAATAAATCACCACTTTTAGTAATGTTGCGAACTCATTCTTTATTTATATTGGTGTAATATCTATTGTATTCCAACTTTTCCATGGTTCATACCCCCCGATACTACATATAGAATGATCAAAATAAGCAAACAACACATAGAAAACTGAATCTATCAAAAATAGAAAAGTCTGTAGTAATCTGGATAGTTCAAATACTTCTGTAACTCCAAAAATTCTGAAAAATTAGGACAACAAAGGCAATTTTTATATCAATCTTGTGTAAAAATTCAGAATCTATAATACCTAAATAGTTCATCCCCACTATCCTATTTCTCTAGACATGCAGCCTATCCACCTCAGCGGCCTTGTCACATCATCATTTTTTCTTAATTATTTTGATCATGCAGCTCGCCATGTCAGTATTCTTTAAAAAAAATGTGATTGGACTCTCTGGAAACCGAAGAGGCCTCTTTGGTCTTCCGTAACCGAAGAGTCAGCGTACAAACCGATAAGAAGAAGCCCGGCAGAAGCCCATCGCACCATCTCTTCGCATCTCTTGGCCCTTGGAAAGAATTATCTTCGCATCCCTTCCCTGTATCGCAGCAGTCTATAGCAGATCAGGTGCAGGATCAGGTGCAGGATCACCACCGCCTCCGGCCGACAAGGATTGAGCACCATGGATCCAGGCGCACCGGCCAGATCCGCCGTCGAGGGGACGACCTCCACCGTCCCGCTACCCTGCATCCTTGACGCGCCCAACCCCGGCCACCTCGACGACTCCGCCTCCTCAAGGGCGACCTGCACCACCGTCCTACTACCCCAGAATTGACACCGCCGCTGCCTCTCGGCGATTTCTCCTACCCAGTGGAGCGGCATTGCTTCCATCGTCTCCAACATCAGGTTGGTGTCTGCTCCTTTGCTCTGAAAACCTGTCATGTTGGCCAGGTAATGTAGTCCAGCGTTCCTCCTATAGTATTACTCTTCAATAGCACCTTTGTTGTATAGATTACTGATTCGTACACTATTGTTCCAGATCCGTTCTCTTTGTCCTGAAGTTGGCTGGGGACTTTCCACATGTCAAGTTTCATTGGATGTATCAAAGATAGAAATGAGTGGATTTGGTGTCATACCACTCATGTTTCGGCACTGTACCGACAAACTTTGATTCTATATTGCCATCTCAACAATACATGGGTAACATACTAAAGGTGCAATCATGTCTTTTTTTGACACCATGTTGATTATATCATTTTTTGTTTGAAAAGAACTATCGTTGAAGTGGTCAGTGCAGTACCGTGTGTGCCGCCCAGTCGCCAGGTCAAGCTGCTGTGCTAGATTGTCGTTGCGGATCGCGTGCCTCCTGCCTGCTCATGTTTGCAGCCATCGCGCCACCTGTCGGATTATTGTGGCATTAATCAAGAATGACGATGTTTTTCGTACATAACATAGGTCCGTTCTTTAGGCAACACACAGACACACGCACACATGAATATTAGATGGAGTGGAGAGAGCAAATGGAAGAATCATTGATTGAAGGAATACTTAGAGCACTATCATGTTTTATCAGCTGGAGCAGAGACGACAAATGGAAGAATCACAGAGTGAAGGAAAACTGAGAGCACTATGATGTTGACTGAACTTCAGATGGCCATTTTATTAAAAGAAACTTTTAATATTTTGCAGCCAGGGCAGCGCTACAGAGGTACAAGCCTAGTACTAAATTGTTGTTATGCATCTGCATGATTGTATATGTGTCTCTTAATGTATGAGAAAGCTCTTTGATCTAAAAAAGGCTAAAGAGGGTACTTTCAGCATTTTGAAATATTACGCAGGATATATGAAGACAAGCCTATCCTAGCCAATCGATTCTCCATAATAATTCACACTTGCTTTCAAGACTATTTTCATTTAACTTTGATCTCTGATGCTTGCATGAGATGCAAAATTCTAGGAGCACACCTTGCTCTTCATAATAATCTCTCTGACAATGTGTTCTTCTTTGTTGTGCGCAGAGCATTGGACCGCGTCCATGGCATCATATGCCACAGGACAACAAATGTCACAAGAGATCATACGAGTGGACATTCGCTATGGCTTCTCAAGAGAGTAGCAATGTCCGAGTTACCTGTTGCCCGTTGCCTTTCACGAGCCTGCTTATGTGAGAAGAAATAAAATGAATAAAAGAGTTGCTAATGGCATAGTAATCAAGGTGTCAACGATCTAAGTGGCAATTTTACAGAGTCAATATGGAAAGGGGAAATTTCTCAAAGCCACATGAAGGAGATGGCAAAATTCCAAATACTACAACTTCATACAGTCTAGGCCCCTGGCACTTAAAATATTAGCAACAATCAGTTTGCATAATAGTGATGTGCTCATTTATCATGGATGGTATCAAATGCAGTTCACAGAGGGTAAGGTGCCTGGAAGTATGTAATAGAATTGGCTTATGTGTGATCACTTACCAAATTGTAGCTTATGTGTGATCACTTACCAAATTTTAGCTTATGTGTGATCACTTAGCAAATTTCTGGTAAAATAACTAATGGAATGCATAATATTATATCATGTTCTTACCAGTTTGCATAAATTAATTAGTCCTTTTCATGAATATTCTACTGTGAGCTCCATTGTCCAGCGGCTTTATTAGATAAAATAAAACACCACTAAGCAAGTATGTCAAAAGAATATCTTATATCATTTTTGATCAGTTGCTTACATGTGATTGTTGTCTTCCACCACATGGATTTAGATCTTGGTGCTCATCTTATGCAAGTCATACGGGATTACTTATTCCAAATATTGTGTCAATTGCAATGTTTTCATCTTAAGATCATATATCTACTACGTAAACAAAGTTATTCCATTTATGTATTACCATGTGTATATGACTAAGAGTTCCCGCAGCAACGCGCGGGCTATCATCTAGTTTTATCATGCTTTTGTGATTTTTAAAAATTTTGGACTAAGCGCAAAAGTTTTCTGTTTTTCAGCAAGATCAAATCAACTATCACCGTAAGCCATCCCAAAGGTCTTACTTGGCACAAACACTAATTAAAACATAAAAACACATCCAACCAAAGGCTAGATGAATTATTTATTGAAAAACAGAAGCAAAAAGCAAAAAATAAAAATAAAATTGGGTTGCCTCCCAACAAGTGCTATTGTTTAACGCCCTTAGCTAGGCATAAAAACACGATTAGATCTAGGTATTGTCATCTTTGGTATGCAATCCATAAGTAGCTCTCATAATAGATTCATATGGCAATTTAATTTTCTTTCTTTGGAAGTTTACCATTCCCTTCCTTAACAGAAATTGAAATCTAATGTTTCCTTCTTTCATATCAATAATTGCACCAATCGCTCTAAGGAAAGGTCTACCAAGAATAATATGACATGTAGGATTGCAATCTATATCAACAACAATGAAATATACGGGCACATAATTCCTATTTGCAACAATAATACATCATTAATCCTTCCCATAGGTTTCTTAATAGTGGAATCTACAAGATGCAAATTTAAAGAACAATCATCAAATTCACGGAAAACTAACACATCACATAAAGTTTTTGGAATCGTGGAAACACTACCACCCAAATCACACAAAACATGGCACTCATAATATTTAATCTTAATCCTAATAGTAGGTTCGCACTCATCATAAAGTTAGTTATCTAGGGATAGAAACTTCCAATTCAATCTTTTCTTCAAAAGATTGCATCATAGCATCAACGATATGTTTAGTAAAAGCTTTGTTTTGATTATAAGCATGAGGAGAATTCAACATGGATTGCAACAGGGAAATATAATCTATTAAAGAACAATTATCATAATTAAATTCCTTGAAATCCAAAAGAGTGGGTTCATTGCTACTTAAAGTTTTGACCTCTCCAATCCCACTTTTATCAATTTTTGCATCAAGATCAAAAAAACTCCAAATCATTGGGACGCCTTTTAAGTAAAGTTGACTCATCTCCAGTCCCATCTTTATCAGGATTTATATTGGAAAACAAAGATTCAATAGGAGTCACATCAATCACATTAAGATCTTCATCATTATTTTCATGGAAACTAGAACACGTTTTTACAAACCAATCTCGTTTAGCACGCATCTTAGCAGTTCCTTCTTTGCAGTCATCAATGGAAATTCTCGTAGCCTTGAGAGACTCATTGATATCATGCTTGGGTGGAATAGATCTAAGTTTCAAAGAATCAACATCAAGAGAAATCATATCCACGTTCCTAGCCAAATCATCAATCATAAGCATTTTTTCTTCAATCAAAGCATTGAAATTATTTTGCGAACTAATAAATTCTTTAACACTATTTTCAAATCAGAGGGCACATTATTATAATTTCCATAAGAATTGTTGTAGGAATTACCATAATTATTAGAAGAATTACTAGGAAACATCCTAGGATTAAAATTACCTCTATACATGTTATTACCAAAATTGTTCCTACCAACAAAATTCACATCCATAGATTCAATATTATTTTCAATCAAAGTAGACAAAGGCATACCATTAGGATCAATAGAAGCACTCTTTCTAGCAAATAATTTCATAAGCTCATCCATCTTTCCACTCAAAACATTAATCTCTTCAATCACATGCACTTTTTTACTAGTGCAAGATCTTTCGGTATGCCATTGAGAATAATTAACCATAATATTATCTAGGAGTTTAGTAGCTTCTCCTAAAGTAATTTCCATAAAAGTGTCTCCCGCGAATGAATCTAAAAGATTTCTAGATGCAAAATTGAATTCGGCATAAAAAATTTGTATAATCATCCACAAATTCAAACCATGAGTAGGGAAATTTTGTATCATCAATTTCATCCTCTCCCAAGATTGTGCAACATGTTCATGATCAAGTTGCTTAAAATTCATAATATCGTTCCTAAGGGAGATTATCTTAGCGGGAGGAAAATACTTGGAAATAAAAGCATCTTTACATTTATTCCATGAATCAATGCTATTTTTTTGGCAAAGATGGAAACCAAGTTTTAGCACGATCTCGAAGTGACAACGAAAATAACTTCAAGTTAACAATATCATTATCCACATCTTTTTTCTTTTGCATATCACACAAATCAACGAAATTATTCAGATGGGATGCGGCATCTTCACTAGGAAGGCCAGAAAATTGATCTTTCATAACAAGATTCAGCAAAGTGGCACTAATATCATAAGATTCTACACTAGTGGCGGGAGTAATCAGAGTACTAATAAAATCATTGTTATTAGTGTTGGAAAAGTCACACAATTTGGTATTCTCTTGCGCCATCGTGACAAAAGCAAGCAATCCAAAACACGTGCACACAAAAAGCAAACAAAGAAGATGAATGGAAGAGGAGCGAAGAAAAGGCAAATATTTTCGAAAATTATTTTAGAAGTGGGGGGGGGAGGAAAATGAGAGGCGAATGGCGAATAATTTAATGCAAGAGATGAGAGTTTATGATGGGTACTTTGTATGTCTTAACTTGGAGTAGATTTCCCAGGCAACGACGCAAGAAATTCTTCCTGCTACTTCCTCAGCTTGCATTGGTTTTTCCCTTGAAGAGGAAAGGGTGATGTAGCAAAGTAGAGATAAGTATTTCCCTCAGTTTGAGAACCAAGATATCAATCCAGTAGGATACAATGCACAAATCACCAATACCTGCACAAACAATCAAACAACTTGCACCCAATGCGATAAAGGGGTTGTCAATCCCTTCATGGTTACTTGCAAAAGTGAGATCTGATAGAGATAGATGAAACTAAACAAATGGTAAAGTAAACATTTTTGGTATTTTTGGTTTATAGATCGGAAAGTAAAAGGTTGCAAAATAGTAGATCGGAAACTAATATGATGGAAAATAGAAGATCGGAAACTTATATGATGGAAAATAGACCCGGGGGGCATAGGCTTCCCTAGAGGCTTCTCTCAACATACATATAATACGGTGGGTGAACAAATTACTGCCTAGCAATTGATAGAAAAGCGGAAAGTTATGACGATATCTAAGGCAATGATTATGAAATATAGGCGTCACGTCTGTGTCAAGTAGGCTGAAATGATTCTGCATCTACTACTATTACTCCACACATCGACCGACTCCTGCCTGCATCTAGAGTATTAAGTTCATGAAGAACAGAGTAACACATTAAGTAAGATGACATGATGTAGAGGAATTAATTCAAGCAATATGATGAAAAACCCATCTTTTTATCCTCAATGGGAACAATACAATACGTGCCTTGCTGCCCCTACTGTCACTGGGAAAGGACACCACAAGATTGAGCCCAAAGCTAAGCAATTGTCCCATTGCAAGAAAAACCAATCTAGTTGGCCAAACCAAACCGATGGTTTGAAAAGAATTACAAAGATATCAAATCATGCATAAAAGAATTCAGAGAAGATTGAAATAATATTCATAGATAAGCTGATCATAAATCCACAATTCATCAGATCTCGGCAAACACACTGCAAAAGAGTATTACATCGGATAGATCTCCAAGAACATCGAGGAGAACATCGTATTGAGAATCAAAGAGAGAGAAGAAGCCATCAGCTACTAGCTATGGACCCGTAGGTCTATCGTAAACTACTCACGCTTCATCGGAAGGGCAATAGAGTTGATGTAGAAGCCCTCCGTGATCGAGTCCCCCTCCAGCAGGGTGCCAGAAAAGGTCCCTAGATGGGATCTCACAGGCACAGAAGGATGCGGCGGTGGAAAAGTGTTTTCATGGATGAATCTGGTGGTTTGGGAATATATGTGAATATATAGGCGAAAGAATTAGGTCAGGAGGGTCACGGTGGGAGCACAAGATAGGGGCGCGGCCTACCCCCCCCCCCTCCCCAGGGCGTACTCTCCACCCTTGTGGCCGCCTCGTGCCTCCTCCGACTTCACCTCCAAGTCTCCTGGGTGTCTTCTGGTCCAAGAAAAATCATCGCAAAGGTTTTATTCCTTTTGGACACCGTTTGGTATTCCTTTTCTGTGAAACTCAAAACAAGGGAAAAACTGAAACTGGTACTGGGCCCTAGGCTAATAGGTTAGTCCCAAAAATAATATAAAATAGCATATTAATGCATATAAAACATCCAAAACAGATAATATAATAACATGGAACAATCAAAAATTATAGATACGTTGGAGACATATCAACCACCTTTCCCTGTTAGGATAAAGGAACATGCTAAGGTCTCAACCGTGGTGAATAAGAGCTATATTACAGCACCTAAACCTGCCGAACAAATTAAGGTAGAACCTAGTGTTGCTATGGTTAAAGATCTCTTGGTAGAAATATAGATGAGCATGTTATTTACTTCGTGATGAAGCTGCTAGAATTGCCAAACTAGATGAAAATGATAGACATAGACCTGTTGTTGGCATGTATGTTGTCTCCGTCAAAATAGGAGTTCACTAATATCATGGTTTATGTGACTTAGGTGCTAGCTTGAGTGTTATTCCCTTTACCTTATATCAAGAAATTATGAATGACATAGCACCCACTGAAATAGAATACATAGATCTTACTATTAAGCTTACTAATAGAGACACCGTCACACCGCTAGGGATTGTTAGAGATGTTGAAGTCTTGTGTGGGAAAAAAATATCCTACTGATTTTCCTGTTCTTTGTTCCCCACAAGATAACTTTTGTCCCATTATCTTTGGTATACCTTTCATGAACACTGTTAATGCTAAAATAGATTATGAGAAACAAACCATCGGTGTTAGTTTTGGTGATGTGTCTCATGAGTTTAATTTTTCAAAGTTCAATAGAAAACATCGCAAGAAAGAATTGCCTAGTAAGGATGAAATAATTGGTCTTGCTTCTATTGCAGTGCGTCCTACTGATCCATTAGAACAATATTTGCTAGACCATGAAAATGGTATGCATATGCATGAAAGAAATGCGATATATAATTTTTTCTTTGAACAACGACCACTGCTTAAACACAATTTGCCTATTGAAACTCTAGGAGGTCCTCCTCCACCTAACAGTGATCCTGTGTTTGAATTAAAATAATTGCCAGACACTTTGAAATATGCTTATCTTGATGAGAAAAAGATATATCATGTTATTATTAGTGCTAACCTTTCAGAACATGAAGAAGAAAGATTATTTAAAATTCTGAAGAAGCACCGAGCTGCTATTGGATATACTCTTGATGATCTTAAGGGCATTAGTCCCACTCTCTACCAGCATAATATTAATATGGAACCTGATGCCAAACCCGTTGTTGATCACCAAAGACATTTAAATCCTAAAATGAAAGAAGTGGTAAGAACTCAAATACTGAAGCTTCTAGAAGCAGGAATAATTTATCCCATAGCTGATAGTAGATGGGTAAGTCATGTTCATCGTGTCCCTAAGAAAGGAGGTATTACTGTTGTTCCTAATGATAAAAATGAACTTATTCCACAAAAAATTGTCACTGAATATAGAATGCTAACTGATTTTAGAAAATTAAGTAAAGCAACTAGAAAAGATCATTACCCTCTATCTTTTATTGATCAAATGTTAGAAAGGCTATCTAAGCACACACACTTTTGTTTTCTCGATGGATATTCTGGTTTTTCTCAAATACCTGTTTCACAACCTTATCAAGAGAAAACCACCTTTACATATCCTTTTGGAACTTATGCTTATAGACATATGCCCTTTGGTATATGCAATGCACCTGCTATTTTTCAAAGATGTATGACTGCTATATTCTCTGGTTTTGTGAAAAGATTGTTGATTTTTCCGTCTACGGAACTTCTTTTGATGATTCTGAAAAAAAAACTTCTTTTGATGATTGCTTAAGCAACCTTTATCCAGTTTTCCAGAGATGCGAGCAAACTAATCTTGTCTTGAATTGGGAGAAGTGCCACTTTATGATTAATGAAGGTATTGTCTTGGGACATAAAATTTTCGAACGAGGTATTGAGGTGAATAAAGCTAAAGTTGATGTAATTGAGAAAATGCCATATCTTAGAGATATTGAAGGTATTCGTAGTTTCCTCGGTCATGCTGGTTTCTGTAGGAGATTTGTTAAAGACTTTTCTAAATTTTATAGGCCTCTTACAAATCTTTTACAAAAGGATGTTCCATTTGTTTTTTATGATGATTGTGTAGAAGCCTTTGAAACACTTAAGAAAGTCTTAATTTCTGCACCTATTGTTCAACCACCTAATTGGAACTTACGTTTTGAAATTATGTGTGATGCTAGTGATTATGCTGTCGGTGTTGTTTTAGGACAAAGAGTTGATAAGAAATTGAATGTCATTCATTATGCTAGCAAAACATTGCAGTTCCCAATGCAATTATGCTACTACTGAAAAAGAATTCTTAGCAATTGTGTTTGCTTGTGATAAATTCAGATCTTACATTATTGATTCTAAAGTGATTGTTCACACTGATCATGCATCTATTAAATATCTTATGGAAAAGAAAGATGCCAAATCTAGACTCATTAGGCGGGTTCTCTTGCTACAAGAATTTGACCATATCACTGATAGAAAAGGAGCTGAGAACCTCATAGCTGATAACTTGTCTAGGTTAGAAATTATTCTTGATGACCCACAACCTATTAATGTTAGTTTTCCTGATGAGCAATTAGCTGCAATAAATTTCTCTCATAACACTCCTTGGTATGCTGATTATGCTAATTATATTGTTGCTAAATATATACCACCTAGCTTCACTTACCAACAAAAGAAAAAAATCTTCTATGACTTAAGACATTACTTTTGGGACGACCCACATCTTTATAAAGGAGTAGATGGTATTATTAGATGTTGTGTACTTGAGCGTGAACAGGGACAAATCCTATGAAAATGTCACTCCGAAGCTTATGGAGGGCATCATGCGGGAGACAGAACTTCTCACAAGGTATTGCAATCTGGGTTTTATTAGCCTACTCTCTTCAAGGATGCCCGTAAGTTTATTTTATCTTGTGATGAATGTCAAAGAATTGGTAATATTGGTAAGCGTCGGGAATGCCTATGAATTATTCTCTTGATGTTGAACCATTTGACGTCTGGGGTTTTGATTACATGGGACATTTTCCTTCCTCTAATGGGTATACACATATTTTGGTTGCTGTTGACTATGTTACTAAGTGGGTAGAAGTTATTCCAACTAGTAGTGCTGATCACAACACCTCTATTAAAATGTTTAAGGAAGTTATTTTCCCAAGGTTTGGAGTCCCTATATATTTAATGACTGATGGTGGTTCACATTTTATTCATGGTGCTTTCCGAAAAATGCTTGCTAACTATGATGTTAACCATAGAATTACATCCCCCTATCATCCTCAGTATAGTGGTCAAGTTGAACTTAGCAATAGAGAAATAAAATTAATTTTACAAAAAACTATCAATAGGTCCTGAAAGAATTGGTCTAAGAAATTATACGATGCACCTTGGGCTTACCGAATAGCATATAAAAATCCCATGGGTATGTCTCCTTACAAAATGGTTTATGGAAAATCTTGTCATTTGCCTCTTGAGTTAGAACATAAAGCATATTGGGCAATTAAAGAACTCAACTATGATTTCAAACTTCTCAATGAAAAGAGGTTATTTGATATTAGCTCACTAGATGAATGGAGAAACCAAGCTTATGAAAATGCCAAGCTATTTAAAGAAAAAGTCAAAAGATGGCATGATAAAAGAATCCAAAAGCATGAGTTCAAGGTTGGAGAATATTTTCGTTTTTACAACTCTTGTTTCAGATTTTTTGCAAGGAAACTTCTCTCCAATGGGAAGGACCCTATGTTATTGAAGAGGTTTATCAATCTTGAGCTATCAAAATAAATAATGTCGAAGGTACTAACCCGAAGGTTGTCAATGGGCAAAGAATAAAACATTATAGGTACACCCGTTAATGTTGAAAGCAATATATCCAAACTATGACACCGGAAGAACACATAAAAGAAACCTTCCGGAACACTCCAGAATCAGGAAAAAAAAGAGGAGGTACGTGATACGGTAAGTAAACGGACTCCGAAAAATCCGCAAAAATATTTTCTGTCAGTTTTGGAATATATTAAAAATTAGGAAAATAAGAAACAACCAGGAAGGTAACCCTGGTGGGCACAAGACACCAGGACGCGCCTGGCTTGGCAGACGCGCCCAGGTGGGTTGTGCCCACCTCGGGTACCTTCCGGACTCCGTTTTCTCCAGTTTGCTTATTTCCCAAGATAAAAAATCTGTATATACCCCCGAACCTATTGACCATCGTATCGTAAAGAAATCTTTTGTTTTCTTTTCTTGCTATTTTCTATCAGATCCATCATGGCCAGCATCATGTCTTCTTCCCCCTCCAACAACGTAGAAGAGAATACTTGGTTGATGAAGATTGAATTGAAGAGAGAAGAGCCTGAAGGATCTTTCAGGAAGGACAAGAGCAAGGAAGCTGTTGGAGACCAAGCTCCAGCAGTAGAACATGCCTTGCCTGTGGAGGAAGGAGAAGATATTGTAAGTGCATCTAGTGCCACCCCTAGTTGGTTTTGGAGTATTGACGACAAACCTAGTTGAGGGACTAATGTGTTTGTGAGAATTGCAGGATAACACAGGTAGAAGTCCCTCATTGATTCGGTTTTCCTACCAGAGATGACCCCTAAAAATGTATGAAGACATTGAAGTCAAAGGTGGTAAGTGAAGACATTCACCTTGAAGACTATCACAAGTGAAGACATCGCATGAAGACTATGGAGCACGAAGACTTAGATCTTTCGTAGTTCTTTTTCTTTGTTGTTGAGTCATAGGAACCACCGTACTGTTAAGTGGGGTCCAAGAAAACCAGTCAGAATGACTGAAGTGATGCTTAACCAAAATCCTATGTCTTCGAGTGAAGACTATGAGAGGGAATTTTGTTCAGAGATGGACAAGTAAGCTTTGCTTGTAGCCCAAGTAAAGTTGCCGTGTGTGTTTGAAATCTGACTGTTGGAACACATGTCAGTTCCTTAGTGACCCAGGGTCATTTCGGACAAATCAGGTCGGGTTGCCTAGTGGCTATAAATAGCCCACCCCCTACAACCATAAACGGTTGGCTGCTCAGAGTTAAAGTACGGCTTTTGTCATTTGAGAGCAACCCACCTTGAAGCCTTTGAGAGAGAATTCCTTGAGAGGATAAAGCCCTAACCACCCAGAGCCAAAGAGTGTTAGGCATCACTAAAGTCTTCTTGTCTGTGTGATCTGAAGACTTATTACACTTGAGGACTGTGAATCCTCCAGCCGGTTAGGCGTCGCGTTCTGAGCATCCAAGAGTAATTGTGGATCGCGAATGAACGAAGTCTGTGAAGGTTTGAAAGTTTACCTTGAAGACTTACCAGAGTGATTGGGCAAGGTCTGTGTGACCTTAGCTCAAGGGGAATACGGAGAGGACTAAGTTTTCTGAGCTGTGTGCTCAGGACTAAGTGTCTGGGACTGGGTGTCCTCAGGTTTAAATACCTATCCGCCCTAACCAGACGTACAACTGTCACAACAGTTGGAACTGGTCTACCAAACCTTTGTCTTCGTCACGCACACTGGTTCTATCCTTCTCATCTCTTTATTTACAGTTGGCTCTTGTAAAGTCAGTGCCTATTTGCTTTATCTATTTGTCTTCACTGTGTACCTGATCCT
>NW_024120151.1:0-8962 GCF_003073215.2 Triticum urartu
AAGAGCATTGTTTTAAATAGCGGCTTATGAAAAATAGCGGCGGGCCTCGAAATCAGCTATAGCGGGCTATTTGTAAAGGCGACCATTTAGCAGCACCCTGCTGAAAAGGCTATAGCAGAGCTATAGCTATAGCAGAGCTATAGCAGAGCTATAGCCGGCTATTTGAAACTATGCGTAAGAGCCGTCCAGATCAGGAGCGTCGAGGGAGGCTGAGCTTCTTCCTCTCCCCGGACGCGCATGCGCTAATGCTCGAGCTCTCCAAGTCGCTGCCCGCCCTCCTGGCACGACGACCTCCTGCGTGTTGTCGACATGCTGTCCCTGCTCAAGGCGCTCGAGCTCTCCGACCATTGGGAGTGGGTGCTCGCGTTGCTCCGCTGGTACTTGAAAGACGGCGGTGCCGCCATGAGCTTCATCTCCTTGGTGTCGCTTCTCTTCCATATCTCCCCCGAGTGCACGGCCCACAGGAGCACCGAGAGCAGCCCGGCGGCCATGACGGCCAGGAGGCCCCTGTACACCTGCTCCTTGTACCTTGGTTGCCCGGGGCAGTGGTCCTCGCCGAAGGCCTGGGACACGCTACGCACGAACGCGTAGTCGGCCAGGTGCATGAGCATCGGCACATAGCAGGACAACCCGTAGCTCACGTTGGCCACGCTGACCATCTGCGGATACATGGACAGCGTCACTAGGGGCGGTGCTCATGTTTACGCTCTCCGAGGACTGCCTCGTCAAGGTACTAAGTACCGGAGCATCGACGGCTAGTCAATCACTCTATGTGTATATGTGCATGGCAAGTGTTCGAGAAATGTATCAATGAAAAGTAGAAGTAGTTTTATTCCGTTGTATTAGGGATCGGCTATGTCCGGCCAAAAATTAGTGAAGTAACTATACTCCCTTAAGCTTTGCTCGGTCGGATACTCCTCTAAACTATAGAGGATTGGTAAGAAATGCCCTAAGCAAATGCTTTTTCGAGCGAGGACCAATTAACTGTTGAGTTGTTAAAACAAACAACGCCAGCATCTCATCCTCAGCAGCCTCTGAGCAAAGAGTTTTTCCTAGCTAGTACTACTCCCTTGATGATAAAGAAATATAAGAGCGTTTAGATCATTAAGAGGGAGTACCATCAAATAAAATCGTCAAAGCTGGAGAGATATGCACTGATACTAAGGGCCTCTTTGATTCGTAGGATTTTGAAAACGTAGGAATAGGAAAAGTGTAGGGTTGGAGTGGCATGCCTATTTGAATCCTATAGAATTAGCAATGATTGTTTGATGCCACGGAAAAAACAAATGAATTGTAAAAAGAGGTTGGAGTGGATGTTAAATTTCCTATAAAATGTAGTACAAAAGATTCCATAGGAAGAATTCCTATGGGATCCAATCCTATGAATCAAAGGACCAATATAGGAAAAAATCCTAAGGACTTCAATCCTTTAAAAATCCTATAAAATTCCTTTGAATCAAAAAAGCCCTAATAATTAGTAACAGCACCGGATGTGCTTATGACTTTTCTCCCTTACTCGCTATCACCTGGTGCGGTTGGACGTAAACGCCTCAAGAAAAAACAAAAGCACATGCACGGAGCATGTTTTAAATTACAATCGTTTTCGGTTCGCTGTCACCGACCGGGGGCGCTGGACAAGTCCTGCGTATATTCAAGGATCGATCGGAACGAACGAAGCAGGAAACCGAAAGGATCGGGGTTTCCGCTGACGAGTCAGAGATCGCCTCCGCTGAAAAAATCTCTATGAGTACAGGTATAGTATAGTAGTCGAACGGATAGATCTCTTTGCATGGTTGGAAAACAAAAATCTCCATGGATGCCGAAATGTGGCACTAGAATTTTACGTCCTTTTTCTCTTCATTCTCTTGTTGCGTTCTCGCAATCATGCGAACCAAAGATGTCTTCTTCAGCTAATGGGAGGGGGGTCATATGGTACGAACATCCATTCTAATGGAAGCTAGTACATACCAGTCAATGATCCACTACCTTCGTCCTGATTTATTGGTCCTCTTCGTATTTTGGATCAAAATTTAATCATAATTCATAAATGTAATTAATAAATGTTAATGCATGTCATAAAAAATATCATTAGATTCATATTTGAACATAGTTTTCGTTGATAATATTTTTGATGACATGCATTAAAACTTTGTTAGTTAAATCTATAACTAAAATTTGACACAAAATATGAAAAAGACCAATAAATCAGAACGGAGGGAGTATAATTGGTTAGTAGCATGGAGCATCTACGGCCAATCGAAAGCCTCGAATCCCAGGCTAAGCTTGAGATATAAACCGACCTGGCCCGTAAAACATTTACTCCTTTCAATCTATACTTGTACTTTCTATACCAATATGAAAAAAACCATCGAATTAAGTCCATCCAACGACCTAGACTGCTCGAATGACGAGCATTAAACGTGTTTAACATGCAATTAATATCATACCAAATATTACACTAATCACATGATTAACACATAAATAATAGCATACCTAATACCGCATGCAATTAATATATTGCCTAAATATTAACGTGCGTTGCACGTGTGCATTTACTAGTACCTACTAATAAAGCAAAGTGCGTTTCGTCAATTTTTTCATCCGTTCAGCGCGGAAAAGAATTTTTTTTCTATCCAAGGTGGTACTAAATTCTTATGCGTTCCTCTGCTAGAAAAAAAAGGCTTTTCCAGAATTTTGTACGTGTGCCGCATGCTGTGGCCCAGCGAAGCCAGCCCACTTATTTTTCTGCCCACACAGTAAGGAAATTCTATTTTTCGCATAGAACGACAAATAGTCAGAGCTTCGCACAGGACAACCAATAATGGCTGCCCCATTTTTCTTTGCTTCTATGTTTTACTTATATTTTTATTCTCCTTCCCTATCACTTTTTCCCCTTCTAATTTTATTTTTCTTATAGAATTTATTTCATAAATTCAAAAATCTCAAAAAACGTTCAGAATTTCAAAAAAATCAAATTATAAAAAATGTTCATAATTCCAAAATTTTGTGGCAATTTTGAAAACATAACCGGAACTTGCAAAATGTTTCCCATTTTTCCAAAAACTTCTATTGTTTTCCAAAATTGTTCGAGATTTCTAAAAAGAAAATGGAATTTTAGAAAAATGTTCCAAATTTGACAAATAATCTTGTTTAGGTGAAATTTTCACAATTCAAAATAATATTAAAAGATAAACATTTTTGAACTTTTTTATGTATTTTCAACACATGTTCCCATGCTAAAAAAATGTTCACAAATTCAAAAATATTCATGTTTTTATAAAAAGTTGGTGTTTTCAAAAAATATTTGTGAATTTTAAAAGTTGTTCCTGTTTTAAAGTTTGTTCACTTTTTTCTTAAAGTGTACATAATTTTCAATCAGAATTTAAAAAATGGTTTATTTTTCCTACAATATTCAGAAACTTCATACCTTAAAATCTCCTCAATTGAAAGAAAAATTAGATTGAATAATTCATGGGCCTTCTCTGGTGTATGATGACGTAAAAAAACTCTTAAATGCCCTCGATCAATGAATGAAAAAATAGTGGATTGATTACTTCACACCCGGCGAAACCAAGAAGCTAAATGTTCTTTTTTCATGTGCACACATGATTTTGCTTACATATATAATTCTCACTAACTTTAAATACATACTATTTTTCCTCTCGTTGCAACGCACGGGCATATGTGCTAGTCCATAATAATCATCGCTGATTATTATTACTCCCTCCAACCCAAATTAAAGTACGTCCGATTGGATCAATCGGGTTAGATCGAACCGCGCGCGGCGTGCAGGAAGAGTGTGCTCCGGTCACAATACTGCTACTGCACGTGTTTATCTGGTGAGGCGGTCCTGTCAGACAAGGGAACGCTTGATTAGGACTTGATTAGTATCTACATGCAGAAGAGAAATGTCAAGGATGCAGACTGGTAGTAGAACCAGGCCGGCGAGGTGAGGTCGCCATCTGCGTGACACTGGACTGATCGTGGAACAGTAGGATGGATACGCCCACGGACGAATAGTCGCGCGCAACTTGCTGGACAGCTCCATCAGGAAATGGCGAGGAAAACGCGCGCGCGGGTATGGTTTGGGTCGTGGTTTTTTTCCGGGCGCAGCAGCTCTCAGCCCAGGGACTAGAGCTGTGCCCTGAACCTGAACGAGAGACATGTTTTCAAATTGGTAGCATGTCTTGATCGTTGGCCTTTCTTCTAATTCGCCAACCAGCAGCCCGCGTGTCCTGAATTTAGCGTCATGGCAGCTAGCTTATGCGCTAACAACACATTGTTACCATCTTCTCGAGTTGATTTAGAGGACTGTATATTTAGTCCATCTACATGCTTTCATGGTAAATTTTGGCACAAATATGTCTTTTCCAGTATATTTAGTCCATCAACATGTTTAGCACCTCTAAGGAAGCGTATTTTTCAGCAGATTTCAGTGTATAAGTGAAATGCTCGTGGAGTATTTTTCAATTATGCTCAGGGCATCTTTCATTCAAAGATAACAAATGCAAGGGATTATTAAAGAAAAAAACACAAGATTGCAGTCTCATGTCCAAACAAATCTACAGGACTGAATGTTCCACCAGTTCTTTTTTTTTTGCGGGGACCAGTTTTTGTTATCACACCATATGAAAGCCGGAAAGCACGGGATATTTTAGAGGTTTGAACAGGTGCAGAATTTTGTTTGAAACTTAGGCCCTGTTCGGTAGTTGCCCACTCCCGGAATCTGTGGTGCAGGGGAAGTGCAGCTCCGCCGTTTTGAACTGTAGCTCCGCCAACTCCGCTCCCAGAGTTGTGGAGTGGAGTGGTACCGAACAGGGCCTTAGTGCACCGTAACCAGGGACAAAATCATACGAGACTATATCAATGCAAATGAAACAGCCTATATAGGGGCAATCATATAAGATTCTGGTGTAGAAATAAAGAAATCCCACATAAAAAATTCCTAATTAAATATCCATATAGAAGAAATCACAAAAGTATTTTTATTGGTACAAATAAAAATTCTCTCATAGAAACAATCCTAAGGAAGAAGGGGCTGGGCTTGCCGCGTATGGCACAGGTCAAGGGAGAGATAGGAGTTTTCTGTAAAATATGTTCAAGTGATCACGAGGTACCCCATCTCTTAGTCCGATTCATCTACTCCCTTTGTTCACTTTTATAATACGTTGAAGACATTTTAGACAACATGGAAAGCAGCCCATTTTCAAATGTCTGAAACTGTGAAACAACTTATAAAAGTGAACGGAGGGAGTATCTACAATCTAGTGCCTCCGTTTTACAGTTTTCAGATTTTCATGGAATTCCAGTTTTCACTGGATGCATGTGCCGAAAGGTAACGAGAACAAAACCGAAAGAAAATTGTCTTCTAAGTTTTGTCACAAATCCATCATTTATGCTACTCCTAACTTATGTCGTATGCAAACTTACTTTTTCTTTTCCAAAACGGAGAATATATGCAAGAATAAAACAACAGCCTGCAAACAGAGCATTTGCTTTTCTCGCAAGCTGATACAACAACAGCGTGTAAACGAATTAGTTATCTCATTTCTCAAAGATAAAATGCCCCTCAAATGATACAGCAGCATCTAGACGAATTAGTCGTCTCATTTCTCAAAGATCACCGGTCACCGATTACAGAAGCTGAATTGTTCCGGCATCAAGTATCGTTTTGCTGACATTCATCAGGTAGCGGTTGCAACAAGCTCCAGTACACTAATCGCAACACTGCATCAGAGCTGTGTCTGACCTATGCTGAGACCCAGGTGCAGAGAGCGACGGCGACGTCTTCAGCAGCCAGAGACCAACGGAATGGCGCCACCTGAAGCAGCAATTTTCACTTCTTTGAAGAGGTGCCGAACCCGCCGAAGCCCATCATAGCAGCAACATCAGGGTCAATGTCCTCAGGTTCATTCTGGCCAGCCTGCTCTTTCTGAAACCAATTCATACCATGTCATTAAAAACTAACGATTCTCAACAGCCCAATGAACTGACAGACTGCAAATCTCGCGTTCAATGGAAAACGCGTAGTAGAAAACAGGAAATTACATACACATAGACATACACACACATCAAAGATTGTTCTTGTACCTTCTTTTCTTTCTTCTTTTCTCTGCGCTGACGCTTCTTCTCCTCCTCCTCTTGCTGCTGTTTCCATATTCTCTCATCCAAATCTGAAGAAAAGGCGAAGAAGCCAATTTTAAATTTCAGACAGCAATCTGGTAGACAATTCTGTGGACAATGAATAGAGAGGAGAATTGACATCCTAGATGATGTTTTCGCATTGTATCACCTTGTTCACTGAAGCTGGCTGGGTCCTTCCTCTTCTTAAGTGCCTCGAACCGTTTCTGAACCTGCCGGCGGAGAGTTATTAACATTGAAATATATGGAAGGTAACCATGCAAGCAGCTGTCCACTTGGCTTAAATAACACGAAGATTTTCATTTTTAATTTGTGATGATAAACCAATGAAATAACCAGCACATGATGAACAATGATTTTAGTTATTAGATGGACTCAGGTCCACAGACAAGCTTCAAATTGTTTACCTGTTCGAGTGACGCCCTTTCAACACGCATAGACATGCCCAATGCTCTCTGATCTGTCAAATGTCAAACCATAAAACATGAAACTGATGATAGGCAAGTTTGCTAGACCAACTGGACTTAAAATAGAGTTTGCAGGTACTTACGCTTCTTGCCATTTATATGATCCAAATAGTTGGCTGAATCTTTAACAACACACTCACATACTGAACAGTAGTATCCAGCCTGCCAGAAAGATGGTAAATGAGAACAAGATTTTGTGCGATAAACTGAGCATGAACAGTATCTAGTTAAGCATTAATATTTGCATCATCCTCCAATCCCATGGCAAGCGAGATTAATTATGTAGCAATAGAACTGTTCTAAATTTCATGCATTGGTATGTTATAAAAAAGATCAAGCAAGTGATGAGTCAAACACTAATGAGTAATGACTGATTGCGGAAACATGAGACCAAAATCTAAAGAACAGCACATACAACAGGTTTTCTGAATTAAGATCCCACTGAGTTCTCAATTACAACTAAAAAACAACAAGAAGTCACATACTCTGGTAGAATGTCTATCAAGTAAGCCAAACTGAAAATTTTACAAACATTGCAATTTCTAATCTAAAATAACAAGCCCTGTGAGATTTTGGGACAAACCTGCTGACTCAAAGGTGCGATTGGGGTTACCACCTGAAAAGGAGGCAAAATAATACTCTGTTAGTTATACATTTATAAGTAATAGAGCGTCTATTTTATATGGACAGATTTTTTATACCGAACTAAGAAAACAGCTTATCGATGATAAATGAGTTAATGACCAAACCGAACCACCTATAAAAATAAAGCATTCATACGTGGACTTAAGAGTTACTCATCTTTTGCAATACTCATCCATACTTCTTCTAATCTTCAATCTTAAGCACACTTTTATGATTTCCATCCTTATGTTTTATATTCAAGAATTGCATTATGCTACTCAAAAGTGTTTTAAGGCTTTCAGAATTGTCCTAGTCATGTGCTGGTAATATCAAACTGTTAAATCATTGTAGACTCCTAGTATATAGTAATACAGCACAGCGGCAGTGCTACTCAAAGGAGTCCTCCAGTAGAGTCAATCTAGCCTGGCTATTATTCTTCTTATTTGGCTAACTCAAACTAGTGAAATCACTATTCGAGCCTGGTCTTTGATAGGGAAACAATGATTTCTTTTTCTTTTCAGAAAATGATAGGGGAACAATAATGGATCAACCACCGCACTGATTACATAAAGAACTGCAAGTTAGGTTGTCTCTTGCATAGCAGTTGGGAAGAGATAGGTAATGCAGAAAAATAATATATAGTGGATCGAGCTTTTTGATCTTGCACGATTTGCACTGGCACAGAAATCCTTTAAAGGAGCAGCAATACTCATCTAGTGGAGTAGTACAACAATGATGGCCTCCGACTCCGATCGCCTTCGTGCCCTCAAGGCTTTCGACAACACCAAGGCCGGCGTCAAGGGCCTCGTTGACACGGGCATCACCACCATCCCCTCCATCTTCCACCACCCCCTCCCCCTCCACCGTTTGCATGCAGATCAAGAGCACCACTTCACCATCCCGGTCATCGACCTCGCGGCTGCCGTGGGTGCTACTACTACTACTACTGCACCATCCGAGCGAGCTGAGCTGGTCGCCGCGGTGAAGGCGGCCGTGGAGACGGTGGGCTTCTTCCAGGTGGTGAACCATGGTGTGCCCAAGGCGGTCATGTCAGAGATGCTTGCGGCGTTGCAGGGCTTTCATGAGGAGACGGTGGAGGCCAAGGCGCCCTACTACAGCCGGGACTCTCGCCGGCACGTGAGGTACCAGAGCAACTTCAACCTGTTCCGGTCACCGGCGGCCACCTGGCATGACACCCTTTTCATGGAGACGGCGCCGGAGCCGACGCCGCCCGAGGAGATCCCTCCCGCGTGCAAGACCATCGTGCCTGAGTACACAAGGCTGGTGCAGCAGCTGGGCCGCACCCTGCTCGAGCTGCTGTCGGAGGCACTGGGCCTTCACCGTGGGCACCTGGAGGAGGATGCTGCGTGCCTGGAGGGGCTCGCTGGCCACTACTACCCGTCCTGCCCAGAGCCGCACCTGACGTTGGGCACCACCGCCCACTCCGACCCCTGCTTCCTCACTGTGGTCCTCCAGAACGCTGTGGGCGGCCTCCAGGTGCTTGTCGACGGACTACAGGAAGACGACAAGAAGAAGTCGGATGCTGTGTGGGTGGATGTGCCAGTGGTGGCGGGCGCGCTGGTGGTGAACGTCGGCGACTTCCTGCAGCTTGTCTCCAACGGCAAGTTCAAGAGCGTGGAGCACCGCGTGGTGGCCAAGAGCGCGGGGCCGAGGGTGTCGGTGGCCTGCTTCTTCGGGGCGGAGGGGGCGACGAGGGTGCTTGCGCGGAG
>NW_024120152.1:0-11211 GCF_003073215.2 Triticum urartu
GGGTGGCGGTTTGAGCCAGCAAGGCGTCGGAACAGCGCACGAAGGCTGGTTTGCCAGAGATCGCACGTGCACGCCATGCTTGTCACGTGACTCAGTCGGTCAGTCCCTTGTACGTAAATGTAATTGATCCGCCATTATCGGTGAGTGGTTAATTAAGTAATGGGATGAGACGAGTCAGCGGTCGCTACTGCTACGACAACTGTAGTATTTTTTTTGGGAGGTATGCTACAAATGTAGTTTTATTTAGGGTAACTACAAATGTAGTTAAACACAAGCCTTCTTTGTAAATCCACCGTAGTTTTTTATGTTTGTGTGGTGGGATATATGGCGATCTCAAATAATTCTAGAAAAGCTCAAGAGAAAACAAGACCAGCGTTCTATCGATCACATTGATTTATGGTCTTTCCAGTTCTTGTTTAGATATATCGGTTTTTGGTCACTTAGTAGCTGAAGTCAAGTCCCTTACGATCGATAATGTTTATTCCTCAGAAACTTTTAGAACAGCGTTGCAGATTGTCTGACAAGGTATAATTGTTCTGAGTTAGCTACGGCTTGTGGCTCGGCAGAGGACCTGCATTTATTGAGGATCTCTTGCTGGAAGATTATAACACTATCTTAATGAAATAAACTACTATTGATCTCAAAAAAAAGTAGAACACCTTTTCAACCATGGAAAGAAAATCGTATACGACCAGGTCGTACATGCACAAACGGGAGACCCACCTCTCTGTGTGACACGTTGCAAACCGAATCTCAAAGCAGCCATTAATCCCCTTCGCCAAATCCCAATTTCTATAACCCAAGTTCGATGTTCAAACTCCAGCCGCCGCTGGTGCCTCGGCTGCTCGCCGCATCGTGCAGCTCGCGGCACCGCCCCTGATGCTTGTCCCCGTCGGCTAGTAGAAGATGTGGGCAGAGGAGGTTTCGGCGGGCAAGTTGCCATCTGTGTTCCTTGCTACGGTGACTCGTTGCCGTTGTTGGGTTGTGCTATATTATGTCTGTCGCCGACGAGATGGGTAGAGATGACGATGGTTTGTATGGTCGTGGGAATCGGGGTGGGTTGAAACTTGGAAACGATGAACCATGGCCGCTGCTTTGAAATTCAGGATGCCACATGTCGCAAAGAGAGATGGGTCTCCCGTTTTGTGCCTGTACGACCTGGTCGTATACGATTTTCTTCCTTCAACCATTCGGCATGAATGGTAAGCTATTTCAAAACAATGAACAAAAGAAAAGTAGAACATCTTTTCAAACGTTTTCTATGGATCAGGTTGAATCCAAGAGGATTGTTCTAATGGTTTTTGTGTTTTATATTCCACAAAAGTTCCTATTCCAGAAAAGGAAAAAAATCTTTTCATGCTCTCAAATCTCTTGCAAAGAATATTTTCGCTAAAATTTTGTACAAATTTAGCCTTGTAGGATTGGGGTGGACAATTGCATGACACCTAATCTACTATAGTGTTTTAATTTCCCAAATGATAAATGCCACACGTGTGATACGAAGCACTGTGGCCTGACGTTTTTTACAACTAAAGTTGCCATCAGGAAAAAATAACAAACCCAAGAATAAACTAAAACTTGCCATCCGAAGAAAGTTGCTATATTTGACAACTAAAGTTGCCATCCTCGCGTCACTAAATTGGTCATAAAAATTATTTGGAATTGCCATGTGTTCATGCCACACGTGTGACACTTATCAGGGTCCCTTTATTTTCCTCTTCAAAAGTACCGACACCATGGACAGTAATTCTACTCTTTCATCTAGCTTTTTTTAGAACTCTTTCATCTAGCTGATATACTCTCTTTTCCCTGCAGAAAATGTTAGAATTAACGGGCCTCACCCATGTACAATTTTTGAAATCTCGAATCCCCATGAATAAATGGTAAATGGTGGTGCTAAAAAATAGTCCCATATCGCTACTGGAGGAAGTGTTTCAACACTATATATAGTGCGTTCTCTTCACCACACCAAGTGATGTGTTAATAAGAGAAAGAGAAGACCACACGTGAGTGCTAGCCTCGCCTAGCCGGGAACGGTCCGGGGTCGCGCGGGCGTGTGACTTGCATGTGAATTGTCTGCCAAAATCCGGTCCCTGGACTTGCAGGGGCACGACCTCCTTTTGCTGTTAAATTTTTTGATGTCCTGGCAGACGGGTCATTATTTCTTGTAAGGTAAGTATACGGCTTGGAAACCAAGTCAGTTTGAGATTGTGGATATATTACCACTAGCCACGACCAAAGACACATCAAAACACCTAGGGTTTTGCCTCATCTCGCAACTTGTGCCGCCACCTTAGTCTACTCCATCCCGAACATTGTCATCAACAACGTCAATCTCACAGCCGCTGATGAACAATAAGTCCACCATGATCTGTTCATGTCTTGGCTTGTAGTTGTTGTTATGTGTGCGATGCTGTTGTGCATGTTTTTCTATTTGTCTAATATGTTATATTGGTGCATGCTATTTATGTTCTAGTCATGAATTATTTACTACAATTAATCATGAATTTGCCTAGTATTTCAACATTCCAAAAACCTAACTTTAGGCAATTTTCTGAGTTAACTATGGCTGGATTCGCTGACGCACTAAGGCGGGTAAGTTTACCCGTGTGCTGTTTAAGAGGTGGTAGGTGAAGTCCACACTCTGGCTTACAGTCTTGAATTTTTTCCATGCTAATGCTAGCTTGCCAGAGGGAACTTTTGATGAAGATCAGAGAAAGTTCCATGAATCCAATACTATGTTTGTGGTATGCATTCTGAGTGTTCTTGCTGACCGTCTGTGTGATGTGTATATGCACATACAAGATGGAAAGACACTATGGGATGCACATAATGCTAAATTTGGTGCAACGGATGTAGGCAGTGAACTATACATCATGAAGAGTTTCCACTACTACGAGATGATGAATAACCGTTCTGTGATTAAACAAGCTCGTGAGATACATTGCATTGTGAAGGAACCGAAACCCCTTAAGTGTGCCTTACCCGATAAATACGTGGCCGAGTGCATGATTGCAAAGTTGCCTCCTTCATGGAGGAATTTCGCCGTTTCTCTAAAACATAAGAGACAAGCTAGAGATATCAGTTGAAAATCCGAGTGCATCTCTTAATGCTGAGGAGAAAGCTCGGGATAAAGACACTACTGAGAAAGGAAGCCAGGTTCAACCTACCGCCAATATGGTGCAGAGGTACACACAAAACAAGAACGAAGGAAAGAACAAGCATGTTTCCAACAAGCCTATCAAGACTACTACCTTTAAGAAGAAGTTGAACAAGGCTGATCTAGAGTGCTACGTTTGTGGGAAGCCTGAACACTTTTCCAAGGAATCCCTAGAACGTGCAGACCATAAAGGGAAAACAGGCTCCAAAAATGTCAACATGGTGACCGCTAGCAACACTGATGGGTATGGTAATTTACCTATTATGTTTTCAATATTTCAATCATCATCTTGCTGGATTGATTCGGGTGCTAACGATCACGTGTGTGTTGACTTATCTTGGTTCACTTCTTATCAGGTCGCACCGGATTCTTCCGTCCTAATGAGGAATGGGTCGGATGCTTCTGTTCGTGACATTGTCATAGTTGATCTAAAGTTCACTTGTGCGAAGATCGTGCAGCTAAGGAACATGCAACATGTCTCTACTATGAATTAGAAGTTAGCGGCTCTCTTCTATGTCTGAGACGAATTTAAGTTAGTTTTGGAGTCGAATAAAGTAATCTTGTCGAGATATGGCCATTTTATAGGAAAGGCTATGGGTGCTCCCCAAAACTAAACCAAATTCCATGAGGTTATGTCCTTGTGGACATGTATCCTTCCATTTCCTGCTCCTAACCGTCGCAGACACCTCCGCCAATTAGTGTCACACTTAGCTCCCATAGTCCCATGAATCACGTAGAAATAATGCATGGTTTGGACCAATACCCTACCAGAAGTCACGACTCCTCACTGACTCCACGCTAGATGTTCAATACCCTACCACAAGTCACGGCTTCTTATTGACTCCACGCTGGATGTTGTGAGGTACACGGTAGCGATGTGAGGTAGAGAACCCAACAAGGGCACTTTGGGTAATACCTACATGTCCATGAGTGTGGCATGGGCAGCGTATTATCGTTCATGGAGCGTGTGCCACAATCAAACATCTAGCCGTAGTCGGAGCGGTCGCTCTCACCACCTTTTCTTATGCCATTATTGGTAGTCAAACGATTGCTTCTACTCCATAACCAAAAGGATCATGTTGAGTCGTTGACGTTACCAGTAGTTCTTCTAGAATATGGAAGTATGTATATGGTGACCTAGATTCATTCAGATCAAGCTTGCACGATCATCACAAACATCAGTGCCAAGTGGCAACCTAGCTAGTGGTTGTTGACTCCACGTCGGGTCCAGGGTGGCAACCACGCGACGACGTGGGAAGCGTACTATGATATACAGCAAGTGCAATTTGGTCAAGAGTTCATATAATTTGTGAAGATTAAGCAAGTGATGGTGTGTGCGTGTGGGTGACATTACCGTGCCCTAATCGTGGCGTGAGGCGAGCAAGCGGTCGCTCTCCACGCCATTCTAATTTCGTGCCATTATATGTGGGTTAATCAGTGGGTCCCATGAGTAATTTTTTTTGGGCGTACGTGTAAGTATGTGGTGGTCTGTAACGATTCTGGGGACACCCTCGACCTAGAAGTGTGGCTAGTAACACGCGACCAAACAAAAAAGCGGGCCCACCCTGTTGGTGACCCGTTCAGACTCTTCGATGACTTTCATTCAGCGGGAGAAGATGTTTTCATCAACTACAAGATGCCTAAGATAAATTCGTCAATCTTAAATTGTTATGCCGACACAATATCTCGGAGGTATTCATAAGGATATCGTCTTTGTTTCAAAAAAAAAAGGATAGAGTGTGCGTATATAGGTTCATAGAGGTAAGTATATGTGTGTGTATGTGAGTATATGTGAGTGTAGTGTGCTCGAGAGAAAAGTACGAAATAGAATATGAATGAGCAAAGCTTTCTCACTTGCAAATATTATATTTTTGTTTGGATTTTCTATTGGTCAATTTTTGTTTGGCACCCACCATTGTATATCGTCTCGATGAATACAACATCTATGACTATCGGGTTTAGTTAAGTTCAACTTTTAATCAGATACCTGAAATTTGGCTCTTCACAAAGAAATTTGCGGGTAGCTCTTCATAATATTTTTACATGAATTTGCAAGTAGAGGTCCTTGCCGTGACGCGAGGGGAATCATCTAGTTGGCTAATATCTAAATGCCCATGCAAGTGGAGTATTAATCGTATGTTATCTAAGGGTGTGATTAAGTAACGGGTTTGGCATAATCAAACATCTTGCCGCCATGGAAGGCAGTTGCTAATCACGTAACTACATGAATTGGTAGATGTAAGTTTGGGTTGATAATTTGGGGAAAATAATAATACATATGACTTATTATAGATGACTATGTATAGTTATATCAATATTATTGAATATAAATAGAATAACTGAATGAAAATATTTTCGTGTTGAATATTGTGGTGTATCTTTTCTTATGCATGATTACATGTTGAAATGGGTCTTATCCCATTCATAATTACTCCCTCCGTTCTTTTTGTTAGAGTTGTGTCGAATATTGTGTACAAGGTAGGTTATAGTTGGACTTGTAGTTGTACTGTGTTTACATAGGATGTGGAGTCATGTCCAAGTAGGACACTTGTATCTTAGACCTCTTATATATAGCGAGGGTAGACACACGATATAACCTATGCCAACATAATAGCACCGAAACGCAGGGGAAGCCGGCGGCATGTGCCGGTGTCCAGGACGACCGGGTCCGGTATTATAGCGGTGTCACGGGAGGAGCGTCCATAGTCAAACCCCGGGGATGTAGCCATATCGGTGAACCTCGTTAACAAATCTTGGTGTCGTGCTCGTGTAATTACTTGGTCCTCGGATGATCAACGGTATGTCTTAAATTTATTCTAACAAATGGTATTATGAGCTAGGTTATTCAGAGGCTACGATTGTTGATATGGAGGTGAAGCAGAATTCGTAAGTTGGATCGTCCGTCATGGACGTTTGTGGATGCTTGCCGAGGAAATTCTGCGCGGAATAGCAATCGGGAGAGGATCCAGATTTGTTGGACCAAAAGAATAGCGCGTGCAGCGGCTGGGGTCGTTGGATTCAATGGTAATCGTGTCGTGGAGCTTCTCGACGAGATTGATTGGTTCGATCGGAGGCGGCGGCGGCTGGTAAAACCTAGTGAATCGTGCGTGCGTGGAAGCCGCAGGTTGAGTGCAGTCTGTGCTCGGGACGGCTGCTCGCATGTGTTGGACGGAGCCCAACTCGCGTGTGGTGCTGGACCAGGACACGTACGCTGTGGAGGCAGTGTGGTACAGGACAAATTGTGGCATTGATGTGTTGCTGGCTACTACGTTATCAAGAGCTTGAAAGTATGAAGAAAAAATATGTGAACCTAGTCACATGTCGTGTAGCAGATGGAGTTTGTGTTCCATGATATACATGCATGCAGGAAGGCTAGCGAGGGATATATTAGATTCTTTGGGCTATTTTCTTGCTCGGAAGATCGTGCGGAAAAAGTCAGCATGTGCACAGGACGGCTACTAGGTGCTCGGACAGGCTACAGACGCGGATAAGCTGCGGAGGCACGCAGGACGACATGCGCATAAGGTTTGGAGAAGTCTGGAGCATGTCATACAGTCGAACGATTTCGGTTGGGTCCGATTGGACAGTCTGACGGATCGACGTGAGTCGGTTGATACAGAAGACGGTGATGGGATCGGCGACGACGACATAGGAGCGTGATGCTGATGGTGACCGACTTCTGGGGCGTGGAAACACGTGTCGCAGGTCCGAGGACTTGTGTGGCTTCGACAAGACTATGGCGTGGGGTTGATTCAAGATGGCGTACGCATGTGAGGTTGAAGTCGACGTGACGCGAGGGTGGACTGATCATCTACCATGGAGTCATGTTGAAGGTGGAGCTGGATTGAGGGGCTACGGCATAAGCTCAGAGAGTCGAAGCCTATTCAGCGGAAAAAAGCGAGGGACACGTAGTTCGGACTGGAGCCCAGTGGTCTGATGGAAGCGTGAAACTCGTCATCGGTCGGTGATGATCGGTGGTACTCTGCAATGGGGGTTGAGTGGTGTGGTTTCACGACCCTTGAGACTCGACCGGGACAGCGGAGACTCGACGCGGTAATAGCGGCGAGGCGTGCGGTGCGCACGGGACATGGAGACGGGCTAGGACTCTGGTGGTCATACATGTGATGAGACAACTGCGAATTTGACTCGGGATGACTAAAAACAATGATGAAATTCCTTCAAGTTTCAGACAGGTGGTCAAGAAAAAAGCGGTGATATTGAGTTCAGGTAACTCTTATCTGTGACACTCAATATGTGAGTTGTTCTATTTTACGCAGGTCAGTGATCAGTGTGTGATGGCGTTGGACTGATACTCTGGAAGTTGGGAGCGCAAACTAGAGTAATGTGTAACTTACTTTTGCTCGAGTGTTGACAGTGCTCAAGAAAAGAAGGGACTACAAGTTACAGGTGGAGTCATATGGAGTCTTTGGAATAGCAGCGATATTCATGGGATAAACTCAAGTCCAATGTACATGGAAGTTTGACACATGAACGAATTCAAGGTGGTGGAAAATATTCGTCAAGGTGGAGTTTGTTAGAGTTGTGTCAAATATTATGTACAAGGTAGGTTACAGTTGGACTTGTAATTGTACTGTGTTTACATAGGATGTGGAGTCATGCCCAAGTAGGACATTTGTATCCTAGACATAGCGGGGGTAGACACACGATGTAACCTATGCCAACATAATAGCACCGGAACACAGGGGAAGCCGGCGGCATGTGCCGGTGTCCAGGATGACCGGGTGCGGTATTGTAGCGGTGTCACGGAGAGGAGCGCCCGTAGTCAAGCCCCGGAGATGTAGCCATATTGGTGAACCTCATTAACAAATCTCGGTGTCGTGCTCGTGTGATTGCTTGGTCCTCGGATGATCAACAACATGCCTCAAATTTATTCTAACACTTTTATATAATAAGTATACGATGAGCATGCTTGCATGTTCAACATATATCAAGGGCAGTTCGGACAACAGTTCGCATAATTTATGAAGATTAATACGCAACTAATGGTGTGTGTGTAGGTGACATGGTCATGCTCTGATCGTGGTGTGAGGTGAGCAAGCAGTTGCTCTCCACGCCATTGTGAGCATCTCTAGTGGAACGTGTAAATTTGGATGTATATATCTCCATATACATGTCCATATACACCTTACAAAATTATACATTTCCCAGTTTTTCAATGGAACGTGTAAATTAGGACGTGTATATTCCAACGGCTATATTTCTAATGGTCATATTTCCGATCTATATAAACCACTCCTACCACCTCTTCCAGCACACTTCTCTCCTCACCTAGATTTTTCTATCGTTTCTCACGCAACACAATGAACACATCCACTTGGGACATGAGTTCTTCGTCATCTTCATCTGGCGACGATGAACTCATACTTGCAGCATTCGCCGAGCGCGAGGAGGAAGAGAGGAAGAACGCTCGACGCCATGGCGGTTCCAAGCATGGACGTCAGTCAATCGATCGAGGAAGAGATGCCGGATTTCTTCTTCTGTGGGACGACTACTTCAAAGAAGTTCCTCGCTTTCCCGAACATTTGTTTCGACGAAGGTTCGTAATTAGTACACTTCTCTGCTTTGGTCCTTTTTTTCATTTCCCTGTCTCATTTAATTTTTATGCACAGATTTAGGATGTCGCGTACTTTGTTCAACCGCATAGCTGATGGTATACTTGAGCATGACTATGATGATTATTTTACGCAAAAAAGAAGTGCTTCTGGAGCTCTTGGGTTACATCCTTTGCAAAAGATCACCGCGGCGATGCGGATACTAACATATGGAGTAGCAGCTGATTATGTTGATGAGTACATCCGGTCCGCTGAGTCTACTAATTTAGAGTCTTGCAAGAAATTTGTGATCAAAATTTGTGAAGTTTTTGAGGAAAAGTACCTGAGATCTTCAAATGAAGAAGACATTGCTAGGTTACTTGCGATAGGGGAGGAAAGAGGATTTTCCGGTATGTTAGGGAGCATATATTGCATGCACTGGGGGTGGAAAAATTGCCCCAAAAAATGGCATGGCATGTTTAAAGGCCATGTGAGCGAGCCCACTATGATCTTGGAAGCAGTTGCTTCACAAGATCTTTGGATTTGGCATGCTTCTTTTGGTTTACCAGGGTCTCTGAATGATATAAATGTTCTTCAACGTTCTCCTGTTTTTACAAAGCTAGCCGAAGGCCAAACTCCTCCAGTGAATTATAGCATCAATGGCCATCAGTACACAATGGGGTATTACCTTGCAGATAGTATCTATCCACGGTGGGCAACATTTGTGAAGAGCATACCAGCTCCAACTAGTAGAAAGCATAAAACTTTTGCCAAGAAGCAAGAGGGGGCTAGGAAAGATGTGGAACGAGCCTTTGGAGATCTGCAATCCCGTTTTGCCATTGTTCGTGGACCTGCTAAAGGATGGAAACGTAAAGAAATCACTGATGTCATGAAAGCTTGTGTCATAATGCACAATATGATAGTTGAAGAGGAGCGACAAACTGGTCGGCAAAGCTGCACTTTTGAGGCAATGGGAGAAAGAGTCACAGTCTCTCGTACTCATGCGGAAGAACTGAGCTCTTTTATTCAGATGACTCATCGGATTAGAAATTTCGATGAACATGGTCAGCTTAAACTTGATCTAATTGACCATGTGTGGCAAAAGTTTGGAAACGAGTAATCCATGTCTTTGTAATGCAGCTATCAATAAAAGTATTTATGCAATGAGTGATGTAATCCATGTTCTCAACTAGCAGAAAGCAGTAAATAGTTCTTACAACTACAACATATAGCTCACATTACCCTAGGCCGCGAGCAAGGATCTCCTTCTGCTTAGCTTGGTAGAACTGCTTTTGAACATCAGTCATACCACTTGGGTCGATGAGCATGACCCTCTCATCTAATTCAAACTGTCTCCGTGCATTCTCCCTCTCGTTTCGTGCATCCTCATTCTTTTTGAGTGCAATCTCCTCTTTTCGCAATTCCAATTGCTGTGCATAGCGAGCATTTCTTGCCGCCTCTTTGATCTCATCCTTCTCTAGCTTTGCTGCCCACACAGTTTCTAATGACAGCTTGCAAGCACTGTCATCAGCTTTACCTCTCTTGTCCATCTTCACACCATCAGGTCTTTTCTCATGTTCAAGAGCATCAGTATGTATCGAGGTAGCATCAGTACGTACCGAGGATGCATCAGCCGGATCATTGGTGGCTGTGCCCGGACTTGCATCAATGGTCTTCTTTTGTTTCTTAAGAGAAGTTTCAACTTCTCTTGTCTGCCACTTTGGATACTTCGAAAACTCTACATAGCAATGCATCAGTGTGAAAGGCTTTTTTTTAAGATCCATTTCCTTGAACAAAATATGTGCATCGTTTGTCTGCACATATAAATATGTTGTTAAAATAAGCACAACACATATAGAATATTACACATCACATATAGAATTATAAGAAAGGCGCATACCTTTTCTTGTATAGTCCTTCCACTTTCTTGCCTATTTAAAATCTGCTGAAGGCAACCACAAAATTTAGAGGTCTCTCTGTTAATCGTTGTGTAACGGCAATTGATTGCATTAGCATTACGCTCCGGCCATGATGATTCCTTG
Source organism: Triticum urartu (assembly GCF_003073215.2). NCBI lineage: Eukaryota > Viridiplantae > Streptophyta > Magnoliopsida > Poales > Poaceae > Triticum > Triticum urartu. Next base: position 10,755 of record NW_024120152.1, read on the forward strand.
TGTGTGTTGTAGTACTCTGAAATTCTATCCCAATAAGCATCCCGGTTTTGATCTGTCCCAACAATATTCAAACTTGTATTTGCCCATGCTGCTATGAGAACCTTGTCCTCATCACTAGACCAATTTTTGCCTTTGTTGAATTTTCCTTTCTCTGTTATTGCAGAACGATGCTGAGTTGATGGAGTTGCCTGCTCTTTAATTGGACTTTCTAGTTGTGTTTGCGTGTAACCAAAACCAAGGGTGTCCAAGAAGCTTTGGTCAGTATCCATCTGCAAGAAACCAATGCACAGCTATTTTAGACCACAATCTGGCATCAAATTGACAAGCAAAAATTATTTTCTTCTCCTTCCAAAGAGCTATGCATCTCCCCTGCATCTCCTCCCGGCGCCGCTCGTCCCTGCATCTCCCCACGGCGCCCCGCTCGTCCCCACCACCGCCCCGCTCGTCCCTGCATCTC
>NW_024120153.1:0-19771 GCF_003073215.2 Triticum urartu
GAGATAGTCCGGCTGTCCGGAGACCCCCTAATCCAGGACTCCCACAGTAGCCCCTGAACCAGGCTTTCAATGACAATGATTCCGGCGCGCAGTATTGTATTCAGCATTGCAAGGCGGGTTCCTCCTCCGAACATACCACGAAAGAATTTGAATATAAGGATAGTGTCCGACCCTGCAAAATAAGTTCCACATACCACCGTAGAGAGAATAATATTTCCACAAATCCAATTTGCTGACTTGTTTTGGCAACACGACATTATGTCACGGCCCGGTGATTATTCGAACCGTTTCCTTTAACTAGCCCCGCACATAACGCGAGGCAGTTTTTTGACACGTCTTGTCAAAGCAGAGATCGTGTCCCCTTATCATGGGATTCTCATCAATACGGGTGTGGGTAACCCAACCGTGCCATCGATTACGGCGCTTGCGGGAGAAGCGAGTTTTACCAGGCTAGTGGGGACGCATAGTTTTGTCCTCCCATATAAAGGGATAAGGATTTACCTTTTCATCCACGCCTTCTTCCTCCTTTGCTCATCCACCTTCGCACACTCGAGCTCCAGCGCCCAAGTTCGCATTTCCCACCTCGACCTTCTCCAACCATGTCCGGAGCGGGAGGCAGGTGGATGGTCTCCTCCGTCACGGAGGGACACGTCAAGAAGCTGAGGAGAGCCGGATACTTGCCCGACGACATCGCGCACCGGCTCCCAGAGGAGGGGCAGCCCATCCCCGCCCCCAGGCCCCATGAGAGGGTAGTGTTCCTCACCCATTTCCTTCGCGGACTGGGATTTCCTCTCCACCCATTTGTCCAGGGGCTCATGTTCTACTACGGCCTGGATTTCCACGATATGGCCCCGAACTTCATCCTCAACATCTCGGCGTTTATTGTCGTGTGCGAGGCTTTCCTCCACATCAAGCCCCACTTTGGCTTATGGCTGAAGACTTTCAATGTCAAGCCGAAGGTAGTGAGCGGCTGCCAGGCGGAGTGCGGAGGCGCCATGGTGGGCAAGATGCCCAACATCACATGGCTCGAGGGCTCCTTCGTGGAGACCATAAAGGGGTGGCAATCGGGGTGGTTCTACATCACCGAGCCGCGTGACCCTACATGGGCAGTGGGCCCCGAGTTCCGATCTGGCTTCCCCACACGGCTTACCTCTTGGCAAGAGAAGGGCCTGTCCTGGGGTAGTTCAGGAGAGCTGACCGGACTCCAAACATGTATTCAAAACATGGTGAACAAGAAGCTCAAGCTTGTCAACGTAGTCCAGGTCATGCTCCACCGCCGGATCCTCCCGTGCCAGCAACGGGCCTTCAACTTGTGGGAGTTCGACCCGGCGCAGCACCGAACTCTGAACAGGATCTTCGACACAACTCACGATGATGCCTGGAGGGTGTTGTTCAAGAGCACCGAGGTCCCCCCCTCCCATTACTGAGGATCGCGGATTCGGCGTGAAGCGCCAAGCCAGTGCGGTAAGCTGCTTTACCTCTTACAGGATACTTATTTTTCATAGATTGATTCCATGCGGGATCTAAACTCCCGTACCTTTGACACGACTGGCAGGAGACGGCCGGACAGATCGACTGTCCGGCTCCTTTGCCTGAAGGCCCAGCAGACGCTTTCCTGGCGAAGATGCTGACTCCGGCTCCTTATACGGTGTCGGAGAAGACCAAGAAGGCCAAGGGAACCAGAAAGAGTTCCCAACGCCAGGCGTCATCAGACTCACCGTCCGAGGACTCTACGGCTTCCCCCGAAGACGAGGAGGCAGAAGAAGATGCTCCCCCTCCAGACGGGGGAGAAAAGAAAAGGAAGGCTGCCCCAACTGGGGAGGCCGAAGGGTCCAAGAAGGGGAGGACTCTCCTTCCGGACTACTCTACCACCGCCGCCGACGGCGAAGACGAGTGGCTGCCCAGGGCCAAGCCCCTGGGGAAGTCGTAAGTATTTGGATACCAGAGTAAGTCATAGTATTCCTTTGTCGCACTACTTCACCTAACGCTGAAATATGATTATGCAGGCCGCCCCGAGCCCGTATTGATGTATCATCCGATGGCTCCCTGGGCTCGTCGGATATGGATAGCGATCCAGTCCCGGCCGCCACCTCCCCTCATCCTGCGGACGACGCTGAGGTGCTGTCTCACGAGGCACCGGGTCGAGGGGAGACAGTCCCGGAGGCGCCTCAAGGCGGCCTCCCGGACTCCAGGAGCCGAGGGGACAAGGCCCCTGAGAGCTCTGAGTTTGGCCCTCAGCCGAACACCGCGCCGGAACCTCCAGTGGTTCCGGACTCGGGCAGGCGGCCTCCTTCTAAGAGGGGCGAGGCGCCTGTACCGGTGATCTCTGTCCATGCAGAGGCGCCAGACAATCTGCTGGAAGCGCTTCGTAGCGCTTCCATCGATGAGGAGCACCGCACTATCATGAGTGCGGTGATCCAGAAGGTTCAGTCCGCCAAGAGCGGATTGACTGAAGCCTGTGCCAGCCTTCTAACAGGCTTTGAGGTAAGTGTTGTAAATATAGGAAAATATTGCCGCATAGACAGTAACCCCTGATGCTCTGTTCGGTGTTCACAAAGAAAAGCCGAACGGAGGATCAAACAATATCGCAGGAGTCTAATATGAGTATGTCAATATGCATATGCAGGCTTCGCTGCTGGCGTCCGCCGCACTGACTACGGAGGTCGCCATACTGAAGCAGGGCCTTAAAGGGTCCCAGGACGAGCTCAGCCTTGCCAAGAGGCAGCTCGAGGAGAACAAAGGTAAGTAGTACCTAGTCTGTGGATATGTATAAAAAGAGTGCGATTGCAAAATGACAGGATCATCATGAATTTGCCAGGGGCCACAACCGAAGTGGCAACCCTAAAGCAAGCGTTGTACGAGGCCAAAGATAAAGCGGCCAAGGAGCGCACCGAGCGAGAAAAGCAAGAGGCTCAGGTGGGCGAGGTGCAGCCAGAGCTCCAGGCTCTGGTGACGAAGCACGAGGCGTTGGAGCTTGACTCGAAGACGCGAGAGTCCGAGCTTGCTGCGGCCCTCGAGAGCGCAAAAAGTGCCAAGGCCGAAGCCCAAAAGGCCCTCCAGGATATCGACGCAATGAAGAAGATAGCGGCGGGTAAGGCATTCTATATGCAGAGCAAGCATGTAAAAGTAAATTACCGATTACTTACCCGAATTCGGAGCTCTCCAGGAGCATTCGCAGATTTGCCCCGGAGCATGTCGGATGCCGCACAGTTTTACCAGGCAGAGGAGGGAAGCTCAACGGAGAAGCTGTTCTGGTCTCAGTATACTGGGACCGAACACCCGAGGTGCAGTGGGCCAAGATAGACGCTGTGAAGCTGATCAAGGAAGGGCTGCCGCAGGGCAAGGAGCATCGCACCCCCGAAATTTATTATGAGGGTGTCCTGAAGGGTGCCCGTCTTGTAGCGGACGAATGTTCCAAGGATGTAATATTTGAGTAAACTTGCTCGTGTGATCCTGTATGATGAAAACTTGTTTCATATGCGCTATGCAATGCTTGTGTGAATTTAAAATATTACTTCTATTTGGCCGTTTTATCCAATCTGAGAGATGGCTAGTCCTCGGCTTCTGCCCCTATGCCACGAGTGCTGGGGTGTTCGGGATAAACCTGAGCACTCTTGTTCCCATGTTTGGGTCCTTCGAAGGAGGTGCTCAGCACAACGAACAAGGCAACCGGACTAATAATGCTTTATCACTCTCGCTTAGCCATAGGATTCTATAATTTTAAATTTCGGCGAAGCCCCTGGTATTCGGAAGGCTGAATTCGGGGCGTGATACATGCCTTTAAGCCGGACAGGGCCAGCCCCTCGCCCTAAGCGGCATAAGTCTTTAGGGACTCAAAAACCTCGCCGAACAGCGACCAGTCTCTCGCCTTATCATGACAGTCAGTTTTAGCTTTCTCTACTGAGGTGCTAAGCCCAGCAGAACAGGGGCACAATTGCAGTAGTTCTGCTAGCGCTACCTTAGCCGATAGAGCGGAACATAAGGTACCAAAACATAGGAGCCGGGCAAACCCAACATTTGACCAAAGACATGATTCGGAGCTGATGCATATAATGCTATAAGTTCGGGGTGCCACACTTGTGAAAGTGTTCAGACTTTTCACACCATATTGTGGGGTACGTAAGCCCCTGGTGTATTGGCCGTACCAAAGTGTACGGTTGCAAGGCGTCATTAATGAACACATGTATATATAACAAGAATGCAATAATAGTCGTAATGTTATGCATTGTTTATTAAAAAAGATGCGTTAAAGCAGAATGATACAGATAGTGCGATAAGCAAAGAGTAGGACTATGTACCTCCCAAGGGCAAGCTGAGGAATAGTATTAAATCAAATATTTCGCTTGTTATTGTCATCCACCTGGGAATTCCATGGTGTGACGTAGCTTTCTGCCTCCTTGGTTGCTGCATCATGTGTTTGGCAATAGTGCTGCCGGACAGGGTTTCGAGAGATTAAGGTCGTGAAAAAGAGAAAAAATAACCAAACGGGAAGCCCCTAGTGCGGTTTAAGCCGCGTCTTGGGGCGTGCCACAGTTGTGCCCCCTCCCCCTATGCCCATGGTATTTTTAACGCGTAATTATGTACGCTTGGCACGAGTTCCGTTGTTTGGCTGGGACTGGGGTGGGGGCCGCATGGCTACGCGAGCTCAGATCGCGCCAGGCGGTCTATTTGCCGATTGCTCCGAGCGCGCTTGAAGGTGTCCGGGTCTTGAAACGCTGAACTGGTGGATTGCCTTGAGAGGCTGCTTTGCGCTTCTGCTGCGAGGGTCGCAGTGTGCTCCTCTATTCGGAGAGAGCGCTCTATGTTTCCATTGACTATAATAACCCTGCAAGGTCCTGGCATCTTGAGCTTGAGGTATGCGTAATGCGGTACCTCATTGAATCTCCCAAATGCGGTTCGCCCGAGTAGTGCATGACAACCACTGTGGAACGGGACTATATCGAAGATTAACTCTTCGCTTCAGAAGTTATCTAGGGATCCGAAGACCACTTCCAGTGTAATTGAGCCTGTGCAATGGGCCTCTACGCCTGGAATGACGCCTTTAAAGGTCGTTTTGTGGGTTTGATCCTTGAGGGGTCTATACCCATTTTGCGCATTGTGTCCTGATGAAGCAGGTTCAGGCTGCTGCCGCCATCCATAAGGACTCGAGTGAGGTGAAATCCGTCAATTATTGGGTCCAGAACCAGTGCGGCGAATCCGCCATGACGGGTACTAGTGGGATGGTTCCTGCGATCGAATGTGATCGGATAGGAGGACCATGGGTTGAACTTTGGGGCGACTGGCTCCAGCGCATATACGTCCCTGAGCGCACGCTTCCGCTCCCTCTTGGGGATGTGGGTTGCGTATATCATGTTCACCGTCCGCACTTGTGGGGGAAACCTCTTCTGTCCTCCGGTGTGTAGATGCCGGGGCTCCTCCTCGTCGTCGCTATCTGGCCACTTGTCCTTGTTTTCGGCAATTAACTTGCTGGCCTGATTGAACACCCAACAATCCCTATTGGTGTGATTGGCTGGCTTGTCTGGGGTGCCGTGTATTTGACACAAGCGATCGAGTATACGGTCCAAGCTGGACGGACCCGGCGTACTTTGTTTGAATGGCTTTTTCCGTTGACCGGGTTTAGAGCCTTTGAATCCGGCATTGACTGCAGTATCCTCGGTATTATCGCTGTTAATGCGGCGCTTATCTTCGTTGCGACCTGACCTACTATTGCCGTCCTTGGTATCCTAAGTACCATGGTTCTTTGATATATTATTACTGCGAGCCAGCCAGCTGTCTTCTCCCGCACAAAAGCGGGTCATGAGTGTCATGAGGGCTGCCATAGATTTCGGCTTTTCCTGTCCAAGGTGCCGGGCTAGCCATTCGTTGTGGATGTTGTGTTTGAAATCCGCTAGGGCCTCTGCATCCGGATAGTCGATGATTTGATTTTTCTTTGATAGGAACCGAGTCCAGAATTGCCTGGCTGATTTTTTTGGCTGCTGAATTATGTGGCTCAAGTCATCGGCATCTGGTGGCCGCACATAAGTTCCCTGAAAGTTGTTGAGGAATGCGGCCTCCAGATCTTCCCAACAGCTAATGGACTCTGCTGGCAAGCTGTTAAGCCAATGCCACGCTGGTCCCTTGAGCTTTAGTGGGAGATATTTGATGGCCTGTAAGTCATCACCGCGGGCCATGTGTATGTGGAGGAGGAAATCCTCGATCCATACCGCGGGATCTGTTGTGCCACCGTATGATTCAATGTTTACAGGTTTGAAACCTTCTGGAATTTGATGATCCATTACTTCATCTGTGAAGCATAAGGGGTGTGCGGCGCCTCTGTATTGGGCTATATCGCGACGCAACTCGAATGGGTCTTGCCCGCTGTGTTCGGCCCGGCCGGATTTACTTTTACTGTATCCGGCGTGACGTTTATCGTCTTGCATAGTGGCGCGCCCTCGTGATCCGTAGATCGATCTTGCATGCTTTGCTTTGTCCTCCAATATGTCTCGCAGGTCTGGCGTATCTCCCCATGCCTTTTTATTTGAATGGCGTCGGGGTGCAAGCTGAGTTTTTGGTTGGAATGCCTCTCTATCGCGGCCACGAGGTGGCCGATCAGCCGCGTCATACGCTTCTTCGTCTAGTCATGGTAGCAACCTGCATTTTGGGTAACTCTTGGAGGGGCGCTCGAGTTTATATTCCTCGGCCGCGAGGACTTCAGTCCATCTGTCAGCTAGCAGATCCTGATTAGCTTGAAGCTGCTGCTACTTTTTCTTAAGGCTATTTGCCGTGGCTATAAGCCGGCGTTTGAAGTGCTCTTGTTCGACAGGATCCTCTGGCACAGTGAATTCATCGTCGCCGAGGCTTGCCTTGTCTTCGGAGGGGGGCATGTAATTATCATCCTCCTCTCCATCTGCCACTCTCTCAGGAGGGCTGGCTCCTTCATCCTCCTGCTCTAAATCTTGCTGGAGGGTATTGTTGTTGTCTTCGGCACTATCCGGCGTGTTATTATCTCATGTGCCGGTATCACCACATTTGCTTTGGCGGGACTTAGAGAGGCGCCGCTGACGTCGGCGCTTGGGTTGCTTCTTGGAGGGGTCATCCTCCGCTATCTCGTTGCCATTGCCTTCTTTGGGTGTATCCACCATGTATATATATCGTACGATGAGGTGGCTGTCCAGTGCCCTATGGGCAGTGGTTCCTCTTCTTCTCCCGCATCATCATCCATACCGTCGATGTCTTCGGAGTCAAAGTCGAGCATGTCAGTTAAGTCATCGACAATGGCTACTAAGTGGGTGGTGGGTGGGTCGCGAATTTCTTCGTCGTCCGCATCCCAGTCCTGCCAGACATAGTTCGACCAGGATCCTCCTCACAAGGAGAGAGACCTTAATGAGTTCAGTATGTCACCAAAGGGCGAGTGCTGAAAAATATCCGCGGAGGTAAACCCCATGATCGGCACCCAATCGGATTTGATAGGAACCGGCGCAGGCGGTTCGGAGTCCGTGGCCGGAGAAGGATCCAGCAGTTTAACAACACGGCTCTCATGCGAGGTAAGGTCGATGTTTGGCTCGATCGCTGCTGAGGGTAAGGCCTCCGTGACGGGGTCCATCCACCCATCCATGGACGACGCAACTGGCTCCGAATTGAGGGTCGGAGCAGCTGCCTGTTTGATCTCCTGAACACTGTCCGATGGTAGAGCTAAATCATACTCATCGTGACCGCGTGACGCACAAGGCAGAGGCTCGAATCCGTCGAAGATCAAGTCTCCACGGATATCGGCCGTGTAGTTTAAGCTTCCAAACCTGACCTGGTGGCCAGGGGCGTAACTTTCAATCTGCTCCAGATGACCAAGCAAATTGGCCCGCCGTGCAAAGCCGCCGAACACGAAGATCTGTCCGGGGAGAAAAGTCTCACCCAGGACTGCATAGCTATCGATGATAGTAGGAGCCATCAAGCCTAACGGCGATGACACAGAGGAACTCTCAATGAAAGCACCAATGTCGGTGTCAAAACCGGCGGATCTCGGGTAGGGGGTCCCGAACTGTGCGTCTAAGGCGGATGGTAACAGGAGGCTGGGGACACAATGTTTTACCCAGGTTCGAGCCCTCTTGATGGAGGTAAAACCCTACATCCTGCTTGATTAATATTGATGATATGGGTAGTACAAGAGTAGATCTACCACGAGATCGGAGAGGCTAAACCCTAGAAGCTAGCATATGGTATGATTGTATGTTGTCCTACGGACTAAAATCCTCCGGTTTATATAGACACCGGAGAGGTTAGGGTTACACAAGGTCGGTTACAAAGGAGGAGATACACATATCCGTATTGCCCAGCTTGCCTTCCACGCCAAGTAGAGTCCCATCCAGACACGAGACGAAGTCTTCAATCTTGTATCTTCATAGTCCAACAGTCCGGCCAATGGAGATAGTCCGACTGTCCGGAGACCCCCTAATCCAGGACTCCCACACCCAAGAAGGACGACTCACTTCGCATGTGCATTGACTTCAAGCATATCAATCGGGCCTGCCCGAAAGATCATTTTCCTCTCCCTCGCATCGACCAAATTGTCGATTCAACTGCGGGGTGTGAGTGTTTGTCTTTCCTAGACGCCTATTTCGGGTACCATCAGATCTGACTGTATGGACCCGATGAGATAAAAACAGCTTTCGTCACTCCATTCGGGTGCTTTTGTTATGTCACCATGCCATTCGGTCTCAAGAATGCTGGGCCCACATTCATGAGGATGATTCAAAAGTGTATGCTCACTCAAATCAGTCGGAATGTGGAAGCATACATGGATGCCATTGTGGTCAAGTCGTGCAAAGGTTCCGACCTGCTGACTGATCTTGCTGAAACCTTTGCCAACCTGAGAAGATGTGATATCAAGCTTAACCCATCAAAGTGTACTTTCGGAGTTCCTGGCGGAAAGTTACTCAGCTTCCTCGTTTCCGAATGAGGGATCGACACTAACCCGGAGAAAGTTGGGGCCATACTCCGGATGAAGCCCCTGTGCGCGTGCATGATGTCTAGAAGCTTACTGGTTGTTTGGCCGCCTTGAGTCGATTCATTTCTCGCCTCGGTGAAAAGGCATTGCCTCTTTACCGACTGATGAAGAAATCTGACAAGTTCGAGTGGACTCCTGAAGCTGATGTAGCGTTTGCAGATCTCAAAGCCCTGCTTTCCACCCAGCCGATGCTCGCTGCCCCAATCAGTAAAGAACCTTTACTGCTTTACATTGCAGCCACTGGACAAGTTGTCAGTACAGTACTCATGGTCGAGCGGGAAGAAGAAGGAAAAGCCTATAAAGTTCAGCGCCCAGTATACTATGTTTCTGAAGTTTTAACTCCATCCAAGCAGAGATATCCACATTAGCAGAAGCTGGTTTATGGGATTTACATGACCACGAAGAAGGTTGCACATTATTTCTCTGATCACTCCATTACAGTCATCAACGACGCACCATTATCAGAAATTCTGAACAACAGAGATGCAACTGGTCGAGTGGCAAAATGGGCGATTGAACTCCTTCCCTTAGATATCAAGTTTGAGGCAAAGAAAGCTATCAAGTCCCAGGCAATAGCAGATTTCCTCGCCGAGTGGATCGAACAACAGCTGCCGACTCAGATGCACTCTGACCAATGGACCATGTTCTTTGATGGATCTAAGATGCTGAATGGTTCTGGTGCTGGGGTGGTATTGGTATCCCCCCGAGGTGACAAGCTCCGCTATGTTCTCCAAATTCATTTTGATTCCTCCAACAACAAAGCTGAATATGAGGCACTTTTGTATGGTTTGCGTATGGCCATTTCACTCAGCGTCCGTCGCCTCATGGTCTATGGCGACTCAGATTTGGTGGTGAATCAAGTGATGAAGGAGTGGGACGTCAGAAGCCCAACTATGACTGGATACTGCAATGCGGTGAGAAAGTGAGAGAAGAAGTTTGAAGGTTTAGAACTCCATCATATACCCCAATTGAAAAATCAAGCAGCGGATGATTTGGCGAAGATAGGCTCCAAGAGGGAAGCCATTCCTAGTAATGTGTTTTTGGAGCATATTCATACACCTTCAGTCCAGGAAGATCCTTTCACTGAAGAGCCCCCGCAACCAAAGAGCGCCACTGATCCGACTGAAGTCGAAGTCCCGGCCGTGGTCGACTTGATCATGGAGGTTTTGGTCATCACTCCCAACTGGACAGTGCCGTTCATTGCGTACATTCTCAGGAAGGAACTCCCAGAGGACGAAGAAGAGGCCCGACAGATCGTCCGCCGATCCAAAGCTTTTACCGTGATAAGAGGGCAGTTGTTCAGAGAAAGTGTAACTAGAGTCAGCCAGAAATGCATAACACCAGAGGAAGGTCGATTGATCCTCAACGACATCCATTCGGGGACCTATGGTCACCATGCAAACTCTCGGACCATTGTGGCCAAAGCATACCGAGCAGGATTTTATTGGCCACGGGCAAATGAGATGGCACAAGAAATAGTCGACAAATGCGAAGGTTGCCAGTTTTACTCCAACATGTCCCACAAGCATGCATCAACCCTGAAGACCATTCCACTCATCTGGCCCTTTGCTGTTTGGGGTTTGGACATGGTTGGACCTCTGAGAACAGGTAGGAGCGGCTTCACTCATGTACTCGTGGCAGTCGACAAATTCACCAAATGGATTGAAGCCAAACCTATCAATAGTCTTGAAGCCAGTACTGCAATCAGTTTCATTAGAGAGTTAACATTCAGATATGGTGTTCCGCATAGCATCATCACTGACAACGGCTCAAACTTCGATTCGGATGAGTTCAGAGCCTTCTGTACTTCCCAAGGCACTTGAGTCGACTATGCTTCAGTCGCCCACCCCCAGTCGAATGGACAAGCTGAAAGAGCAAACGAGTTGATTCTCAAAGGACTAAAACCCTAACTGATGCGTGATCTCAAACATGCGGCAGGCTCCTGTGTCGATGAACTTCCGTCAGTACTTTGGGGTTTGAGGACGACTCCGAATCGGTCGACTGGTCGAACTCCATTCTTCTTGGTCTATGGAGCTGAAGCTGTGCTTCCGAGTGACTTGCTCCACAATGCACCCAGAGTCGAGCTCTTCTCAGAAGCTGAAGTAGAGCAGGCTCGGCAAGACGCAGTTGATCTCCTGGAAGAGGAAAGAGAGATGGCACTGATCCGATCGACCATTTATCAGCAAGACCTGCGTCGATTCCACGCCAGAAACGTGTGGGGTCGAGCATTTCAGGAAGGAGATTTGGTTCTTCGAGTGGATCAACAGAAGCCACACAAGCCCGCCCCTACTTGGGAAGATCCTTTCATCATCACTAGAGTGCTTCACAACAGAGTGTACCACCTCTACAACGTCGAGCATAAGAAAGACGAGCCACATGCTTGGAATGCGGAGTTGCTCCGCCCCTTTTACACTTAAGCATTCAGACTGTTGAGATGTAATAAGAAATACCCTTTAGTTTGATTATCAAAGACACGGTTTTATAGTCTTGTAAATGGTCGTTGTTCCTTTTTTGTATGTTCTAAATCCCCAAGTGGGTGCCTTAGATGCGAATCCGTTTCGCCTAAGTTTAACAAATCCTTCCGAGTGGTGAGCAAGCCTCTCACTCGGGGGCTTAGCCGCGAATCCGTTTCGCCTAAGTTTAACAAATCCTGCTGAGTGATGAGCAAGCCTCTCACTCCGGGGCTTAGTTGCGAATCCGTTTCGCCTAAGTTTGAAAAATCCAATCGAGTGGTGAGCAAGCCTCTCACTCGGAGGCTTAGATGCAGTCCAGTACTCGCCTAAGTTTGAAAAATCCTACCGAGTGGTGAGCAAGCCTCTCACTCGGAGGCTTAGCTGCAGCCCAGTACTCGCCTAAGTTTGAAAAATCCTACCGAGTGGTGAGCAAGCCTCTCACTCGGAGGCTTAGCTGCAGTCCAGTACTTGCCTTAGTTTGAAAAATCCTACCGAGTGGTGAGCAAGCCTCTCACTCGGGGGCTTAGCTGTAGTCCAATATTCGCGTAAGTTTGAAAAATCCTACCGAGTGGTGAGCAAACCTCACACTCGGGGGCTTAGCTGCAGTCCAGTACTCGCCTAAGTTTAAAAAATCCTACCGAGTGATGAGCAAACCTCACACTCGGGGGCTTAGCTGCAGTCCAGTACTCGCCTAAGTTTAAAAAATCCTACCGAGTGATGAGCAAACCTCACACTCGGGGGCTTAGCTGCAGTCCAGTACTCGCCTAAGTTTGAAAAATCCTACCGAGTGGTGAGCAAGCCTCTCACTCGGGGGCTTAGCTGCAGTCCAATACTCGCCTAAGTTTGAAAAATCCTATCGAGTTGTGAGCAAACCTCACACTCGGGGGCTTAGCTGCAGTCCAATACTCGCCTAAGTTTGAAAAATCCTACCGAGTGGTGAGCAAACCTCACACTCGGGGGCTTAGCTGCAGTCCAGTACTCGCCTAAGTTTGAAAATCCTACCGAGTGGTGAGAAAACCTCACACTCGGGGGCTTAGCTGCAGTCCAGTACTCGCCTAAGTTTGAAAAATCCTACCGAGTGGTGAGCAAACCTCACACTCAGGGGCTTAGCTACAATCCAGTACTCGCCTAAGTTTAAAAAATCCTACCGAGTGATGAGCAAACCTCACACTCGGGGGCTTAGCTGCAGTCTAGTACTCGCCGAAGTTTAAAAAATCCTACCGAGTGGTGAGCAAACCTCACACTCGGGGGCTTAGCTGCAGTCCAGTCCTCCCCTAAGTTTAAAAAATCCTACCGAGGGATGAGAAAACCTCACACTCGGGGGCTTAGCTGCAGTCCAGTCCTCCCCTAAGTTTAAAAAATCCTACCGAGTGATGAGAAAACCTCACACTCGGGGGCTTAGCTGCAGTCCAACACTCGCCTAAGTTTAAAAAAATCCTACCGAGTGATGAAGAAATCTCACACTCGGGGGGCTTAGCTGCAGTCCAGTACTCGCCTAAGTTTGAAAAACACCCCTATCCGCAAGGATGACGAGGTGCAGGTCGACTGCAATCCTCTCCTCGGAGCTGCGCAATAAGTACAACATGCCCTCCATCCCTATCCGCAAGGACGACGAGGAGCAGGTTGACTGCAATCCTCTCCTCAGAGCTGCGCCACAAGTACAACATGCGCTCCATCCCTATCCGTAAGGACGACGAGGTGCAGGTCGACTGCAATCCTCTCCTCAGAGCTGCACCACAAGTACAACGTGCACTCCATCCCTATCCGCAAGGACGACGAGGTGCAGCCATGCAGGTCGACTGCAATCCTCTCCTCAGAGCTGCACCACAAGTACAACGTGCGCTCCATCCCTATCCACAAGGACGATGAGGTGCCGGTCGACTGCAATCCTCTCCTTGGAGCTGTGCCACAAGTACAACGTGCGCTCCATCCCTATCTGCAAGGACGACGAGGTGCAGGTCGACTGCAACCTTTTCTTCAGAGCCGCGTCAGATACAAAGATTATACCGAGTGAAGAACAAGTGCCACTCGAAGGCAAACACAAGCTTATTCGGAGATAAACCAAGTTCGAATAGAATCTTAAAGGTTTCAGGACGAAGATAAAAGTACTCGGGCATCAGGCCCGAAGGAGTTTAACGGTTACAGAATCACCCGGCATTCCGAGGCAAATTTAAGGCGAGGGATCAAGTTTGTTCACTCCGCAGGAGGAGGGCTTGCAGGCTCGACGAACTCGTCCAGATCGATCCCGTCAGCGATCCGAGTGGCAGCAGCAATGAAAGTCTCCATGAAGGATTGTAAGTCGTGTCTTTTGGTGTTAGCAACCTTGATCGCCGCCAGCTTCTCTTCTCGAGCTTCTTTGCAGTGGACCCTAACCAGCGACAAAGCCACGTCAGCACCGCATCGGGTAGAAGACTTCTTCCATTCCTGTACTCGACCAAGAACCTCATTGAGTCGAGTCATCAGAGACTCGAGATCATTCTGAAGCGTTGCCCTTGGCCAGAGTGATGTATCAATGCGCGACGTCGCCACCTTCAAGCGAGCAAGATAACTGGTAACACTAGCAACACGAGATTCCAGTCGAAGCACATTCATGGCAGCCTCATCACCGACTGGAGAAAGGATGGGATCCAAGCCCGTCTCGATCCGTCCAGTTTCCTCCTCAAAGTTTTGGCAGAATTCTGCAGATTCAAGGAGTTAATGAATCGACTGATCCGCAGTGACTTGTAAATAGGAAAACAGTCGGATAAAAAAGGGGTACCTTCGAGCATAAGGAAGAGCTTCTTGGCGAGGGCTTTCAGATAAGCTTCCAAGTCGTTTCTCCTACGAGACATGCTTTCCAGCTGCTCGTTCAGAGCCACCTTATCCTTCTTCAGACGAGTCGCCGCTCGGTTGGATTCAGTAAGAGACGACTTCAGCTTGGTTATTTCCTCCTCTAGCGCTCCGATCGAAGCCAGCTTTTTGTCAGCAAGGGCAGTCTTCTCCTGAGCCTCCTTTTGCGCAGCTACAAGGTCGAGGTCCTTCTTCTCCAGAGCCAGCCTCATTTTCTCTGCAAAACACACATTTTAGGTCAAACAAAAGAACGAAGGGATAACTTGAAGGATGGTCGAGATGAGCAGTCGACATGCCATTACCTTCCGTACCAGCAACTTCATCTTGAGCCTTTTTTAAGTTCTGTCAGGCCAGCTCTAAGTCAAGGTTGAGTTGCATCTGCTTTTCCTCGAATTCAGTGAATTTGGAGATAAGCGCACATGATTTCTGCAATGAGCAAAAGACATGTCAGTGAACAAGATCAAAGATTATTTACTTCCGAGTGAATAAAACTTTAAAGACTACCAAAGAATCAAACATTTGACAGTAGTCTCGGGGACTACACCCAGTGGGTGCACTTAGCGTGCCCCCACTGGTTTAGATTCCACTCGACATGGTCCGCCTAGACCGAGTGGAAGAAGAAAAAAAAGAGAAAGAAGTACTCAGACCCCAACCGACTGCCAGCAGTCGACTGTGGTCTCGGGGACTACACCCAGTGGGTGCACTCAGCGTGCCCCCACTGGTTCAGATTCCACTCGGCATGGTCCACCTAGACCGAGTGGGAGAGTGAAAACAACAAAGATGACAAAACACCCAGTGGGTATGCAGATGCGAAGTGCAGGACAACAAGAAATTACACGGAGAAAAAGTATCCAGGTAGCATATCCTAACATAACAAGTTCAGTCGGAAGCCAACTTACTTGGACATTAGCTCGAAGGGCCGCGCTGGCATCGTAAGCAGCCTGACTGTTTTCGTGCACCACCTTCACCCGCTCCATCATTATGCCATCCTGGCGAATGGCTTCCGCAGCGGCGTCCGCCTGGCTTTCTGGAACGTGATGAATGGTGAAGAATGGGACTGACAGTCCAGACACAACAGCTTGAAGTTCTAAGGTATGAAGTTGGACGGTTGAAGCAAGCATTGGCACAGTCGACGATGTGGGGCGTACACTCGACACTGGATCAGCAAAAGTAACAGAACCCTGCTCACATCTTCAAGCTGTTGAACTACTGGTTCTGCCGCCAGTTCCGATTGGAAAGCCTTGCCAGCTGACGTCTTCTTGTTCCTCCTAGGCCTCAGCGGCACGTCCTCGTCATCATCTGGAAGCTCAATGATATTGGGAGGGGCTGCAAAGAGATCAGTCGACCCCAGATCAATCGTCAGAATTTAATCGACCAAGTAACCAAGGACAGGATTATGAGAGTTGTACCTGGGTTGGAGGTGACTGCATCTTCCATCTCTTCATCTTCATACTTGTGGGTGGAAGTCCCGGAGGTATAAGCTCTGCAAATTTCAATATTTAGTCGGTCACGTTTATCGCACCGAGTCAACCAAAGAATTAGGTCTGATTATTACCCAGAGACAGTAGGAATGGCCACTTTGATCTTGGGCAAAGCCTTCGGCGGTTTGGATGACGCAACCTTCAGTTGTTTCGGCGCTGGAGACGATCCAGCTTTCGGCTGCTTCGGTGCCCTCTCAGTCAGCACTGGAGAAGACATCTGAGGGTGCTTCGACGACTGTCCAGTCAGTGCGGTCGCTTTGTCGTGGATGCTTGCCGGGTCGTGAGCGTGCTTGGATCTTTTTCCCTACGAGGAGGTGAGTCGACCTCTTCTTCATCACTCGGGTCGTCCCTCTCCTCGTCCTCCTCCTCATCAGAGTGCCACTCGCCGCTCTCGCCCCGCTCGCCTCCCCCTCCGGATCCTGCTCCTGCTCTCTGTTGGGCATCGAGTACATCTCAGTAAGGGCCTGAACCATAACAAGCGAAGCAAAAATCAGTCGGTTGTCAACAAGCGATTACATGATAAATCAAGAGAACACTCGGCAATCCAGAGTCGGAGTTGGTCTGGCTGGCGCGAATTGTCGAATGGAGAGACTCTCCTGGACCCCCTAGGGTTATCCTTGTTACCAGTGATGCCTTTCAGCCACTTCTCCACCGTGTCCCCGTCGACCTCCTCCGGGTGGATCCGAGTGGAATCCTCAATACCCGAGTACATCCACATCGGATGGTCACAGGCTTGGAGCGGCTGGATGCGTCATTTAAGGAAGACCTCCAACAGATCCATACCGGTCACGCTGTCCTGGACGAGCTGGACCACCCGCTCGACCAACACCTTCACCTGCGCATTCTCCTCTGGGATCACTTTCAAGGAGGAGGGATTCTCAACCCAAGCCATGGAGAAAGCAGGAAGTCCAGTCGACTGACCTGGAGTCGGCTGGTCTTTGCAATAAAACCAGGTCGACTGCCATCCTCGGACTGACTCAGGAAGGATCATGGCTGGGAAAGTGCTTTTACCTCTCATTTGAACCCAAAGACCCCCACACATCTCAATCACGTGCGTCCTCTCGTCACTCGTGTTGGCCTTCTTGACCGACTGGGAACAACACGTGAAAATGTGCTTGAAAAGACCCCAATGTGGCCTACAACCTAAGAAGTTCTCGCACATGGACACATAGGCAGCGAGATATACGATGGTGTTGGTAGTAAAGTGGTGGAGTTGTGCTCCAAAGAAGTTCAAGAATCCCCGGAAAAAAGGATGGGGAGGCCTAGAAAATCCACGGTCAACATGGGTGGCGAGGAGAACGCACTCACCCTCTTGCGGATGCGGTTCGGTCTCGCCTTCCGAGAGCCGCGCCGATTCGTGGGGAATCAGCCCCCCTCGACCAGAACGTCGACCGAATCCAGTCGCCCTGGATTCAGCCGCGCGGCAGGCCGGACCTCGATGAAGATCCGCCTCGGCTGGACTTCTTCCCCTTTGCCTTCGCCGTCGCCTTCTTCGCGTGCTCCAGGGCCACTGTCTTCTCCTTCCCCATGGCCGCGGGCGAAACTCGAACAGACTAGTGACGCCGGGAGTAGAAGTGGGTATGGCGGAGAGAGAGCAGAGGAGAAAGGGGGAGAATGGGGATGCGCTGTGCACAAAACCCCAATCTGGCACCTTATATGAGGCCGCTTCTGAGTGGCTGACCTGTGGGTCCGGACGATCCTATCAAATCCCGCAACAGTCGCACGCGAGGTACATGGCAAAAAAGGCGGCACGGTGATCGAGGCGGCCTTGCCTAATCCCATCTGATTACTACGGCCTCCTCCGTCCCGCGCGCTTCCCCATAATACGAATCCCACGATATCCACGAGCAGCAGGACAACCTGTCAGATGGAAGATTTCTTTCATATCAGTACTCAAGACATCATAGTAAAGTTCACTCAGCAGAACCAAGAATGGATCAAGGCGTCTGAAAAAGAAGTTGAAGTCATCACGGTTGTTCATTTGGTCCCCATAAGGCGCTTCCGAAGCGCGAAAATTGAATCAGAGGTGTTCTCAACTCCTTCTCCACTCAAACCCTGAACCATTCAGGGGCTAATGATGAAGCTATGTACCTAGGGTAGGGTCAGAGGCCTGACCTAGACACCCTCCCCTAGGACACCATCTAAAAACAAGAAACATTCAAGGGATAGCATCATCCACTCGACTACAAGTCGTTCCACTCGGAAGATTCAAAGTCACTCGACCGTAGCAATTATCACTCGACGGCAGAAGGCCTAAAGTCACTCTGCACGGCAACGGTCGGACGTTTATTTCATAGACTTAATAGGCATTTATATCACTTAATTGCTAGCGTTACCAGTAACGCCTCCTTCTTAATGTACTTTAAACCCTTTGTAACGTGGGCTGGCGGGGGTCTTGGCGCACTCTATATAAGCCACCCCCCTCCACTGGCACAAGGGTTCGCACCCTCTGTAAACACACACACACACACACACACAAGCTAGTCGACCGCCTCCGGGAACCGAGACGTAGGGCTATTACTTCCTCCACGAAGGGCCTGAACTCGTAAAACTCATGTGTACAACTTCGCCATAGCTAGGATCTTGCCTCCTCATACCTACCCCCCATTCTACTGTCAGTCTTAGGTCCACGACAACTCCTTCTCTAGAAAGGATCCATTCTTAGCAACGAATATCTTGCCTTCGGATCTGTGATAGAAGGTGTACGCAATAGTCTCCTTTGGGTATCCTATGAAGACACATTACTTCGATTTGGGTTCGAGCTTATCAGGTTGAAGCTTTTTCACATAAGCATCTAATGTCTACTACACAACCTTCTTCTTATAGACATTGCTGGGCCTCCAAGTGCGGAGGTTTGTAGGACAGTAGCAAATTTCCCTCAAGTGGATGACCTAAGGTTTATCAATCCGTAGGAGGCATAGGATGAAGTTGGTCTCTTTCAAGCAACCCTGCAACCAAATAACAAAGAGTCTCTTGTGTCCCCAACACACCCAATACAATGGTAAATTGTATAGGTGCACTAGTCCGGCGAAGAGATGGTGATACAAGTGGTACATGGATAGTACATAAAGGTATTTGTAATCTGAAAATATAAAAACAGCAAGGTAGCTAATGATAAAAGTGAGCATAAACGGTATTGCAATGCGTTGAAACAAGGCCTAGGGTTCATACTTTCACTAGTGCAAGTTCTCTCAACAATAATAACATAATTGGATCACATAACTATCCCTCAACATGCAACAAAGAGTCACTCCAAAGTCACTAATAGCGGAGAACAAACGAAGAGATTATGGTAGGGTACGAAACCACCTCAAAGTTATTCTTTCCAATCAACCCATTGGGCTATTCCTATAAGTGTCACAAACATCCCTAGAGTTCGTACTAGAATAACACCTTAAGACACAAATCAACCAAAACCCTAATGTCACCTAGATACTCCAATGTCACCTCAATTATCTGTGGGTATGATTATACGATATGCGTCACACAATCTCAGATTCATCTATTCAACCAACACATAGAACCTCAAAGAGTGCCCCAAAGTTTCTACCGGAGAATCATGACGAAAACGTGTGCCAACCCCTATGCATAAGTTCATGGGCGGAACCCGCAAAGTGGTCACCAAAACATACATCAAGTGAATCACGTGATATCCCATTGTCACCACAGATACGCACGACAAGACATACATCAAGTGTTCTCAAATCTTTAAAGACTCAATCCAATAAGATAACTTCAAAGGAAAACTAAATTCATTACAAGAGAGTAGAGGGGGAGAAACGTCATAGAATCCAAATATAATAGCATAGCTCGCGATACATCAAGATCGTATCACCTCAAGAACACGAGAGAGAGAGAGAGATCAAACACATAGCTACTGGTACATACCCTCAGCCCCGAGGGAGAACTACCCCCTCCTCTTCATGGAGAGCACCGGGGTGATGAATATGGCCACCGGAGAAGGATCCCCCTCCGGCAGGGTGCCGGAATGGGTCTAGATTGGTTTTCGGTGGCTACGGAGGCTTCTG
>NW_024120154.1:0-10786 GCF_003073215.2 Triticum urartu
TTCTTCAAAGTAGTGCTCGGCAGCCACTCGGCCTACGGTCGAACCCTGTGTCGCAATAGTAGTGGCCTCCATCTCCGTCCAGTATGTCTTGACACGGGCAAGGGCCATCTGCGCACCTTCTATGCACGCCGATCTCTTTACAACATCGATGCGTGGCACAACACCAAGGAATTGTTGCACTAAGATAAAGTAGCTATTCGGCCTTGGCCCTCCCGGCCACAGGTGATCCACAATGGACCTCATGGCAAGTCCGGACAACCTATCGAGCTCGGCCCACTCGGCCAATCGCTCATTCAACAGCAACGGACGAACCGGAGCGTGAAACTGTGACCGGAACAGCTTTTCCACTTCAGGACCTTTCTGATCCTTGAAGTACTCGGCCGCATCAGCAGCACTTGCAGCCAAATACATGTACGCGTCCATAGAACTCCATAGCCGGTCCAGAGGAGCATACTTCGGATCTCCGAACTTAGTCCGCAACAAGAAGGGCTTCCCAGACACGATATCTGCAGCTTGATTCAGCTCCTCCTTCGTCGCTCTAATTTTGGAGCGGGCTTCCTTGGCAGCCACCCGGGCCTTCTTCAGGTCCGTCGCCTTCACCCAGTTTTCTTCTTTAAGAAGCTGGTAACGGTCAGCGGCATCTTTTTACTCTACAACCATCTTGGCTGTTTTTTCCTTGCTCTCGCAATGTGCGGCCTGTTCGGCCCTTAACTCTTTGGCTGCCTTTAAAGCGGCCGCATTGCTACTCCTTGCTTGCTCCTTGGCTCGGGCAAGCTCCGCCCGAAGGGTCTCCACGGTGGCAGCTCCATCTACAGTCACAACATATTAAAGATACTGGCATCATGCTACTCTTATTATGTGACGATCACCAGAAAAATCACTCACCCTATGCCTCGTCAAGCCGCTTGTTGACAAGCACGATGTCGTCATCTGCCGCATCAAGTTGCCGCTTTAGCTCGGCACACCCATCAGTCCGGCTAGCCACCGGAGCTTCAGCCACCTGCACATAAAGGCGGTCTGGTTATTACCGGGGACTATGATCCTTTGTTTGCCGCCGTTTTCGATGACAACCAGAGTCTCAGGGGCTACCATCTGCATAGGGCATACCTAATGTACGTGGTACTGTTAAAAACATACATTATTTCACGTACCTCGAAGCCTTTCAGCAGCCTCATAAAGGCTTCATGCAAACCTCTTTCAGCGGATTAAATTCTTTCAATTACCGTACCCGTTAGCGTACGATGCGCTTCCGAGACGGCCGCTTGCCCCAGAAGATCCTTCAGCGTGTCCGAACGCACACTGTACAGACCCTTGCTGTCGCTCTCCTTAGGAGCCGAATACTGGGGATTCTGGGCAGCCAAAGGGTTATCCTTCGGCCCTAGTGGATCCGAAGATACCCTTCGCGACGACACTTCAAGATCGCCCGCTTCTTGAGGTGGGGTGTCCGGGGGAGGCGTTTCGCTCTCCATCATCTCTGGAAGAAGATCCCCTGAAGATGAACTCTGTTGAGAAGGGCTACGATCCGGACTACAATTTATAAGCATCGGTTATTGTCTTCAGAAGTAAGGTAGGATGTTTTCACTATTATGTACTTTTTGATTACTTACAGCTCGGTAGAGGGCTGATCCCCGCACAGACATTGTGCGGTAATAATACCCTTCGAGGCAGGACCCTCTGTTGAAGACTTCTTCTCCCATTTGGAAACCTTAGTTTCTGGATCTTCAGAGGTAGTCCTCTTCCTTCCCCGGGGAGAGATAATGTCAGATTCTTCCCTTTGATTGTCCTCCCTCATGGAGGTGCTCATTCCCCCGGCTGGAATAAGTAGCAAGTGAGGCCCGCTTTCGCCCTCTTTATTCCCCCGTCATCTTCCTTTGAGGACACTGGATAAGGCGCCGGCTCGAGCATCTTGTCCAGTACCGGATTGTCCAAGCCCTCAGGAAGGGGGGCCGAACACCGGATCATCATCTCCTTTGTTATCCAGTCCTTGTCAAAAGGCGGCTCTTTAGAATGATGCCATGATAAATAAAAGGACAGCAGGTTCGGCTTGGGATTACTTACTTGGGCAGCGGGGCGGTTGCAGCTCAGGCCCATGTCCTCGGTGGTGTCCGGACACTCTATTTGGGGTCCAAAGAACAATTTATACATCTCTTCGTGCGTCATGCCGAGGAAATACTGAATAGCACGCGGTCCTTCCGGGTTGAATTCCCACATGCGGAGGGGCCGACGTTTGCAAGGCTGGACTCGACGAACTAGCATAACTTGCATTACCATAACCAGACTGAAACCTCTCTCAAAGATATCTCGGATACGGCTTTGCAGTATTGGCACGTCCTTGGCTGGACCCCAGCTCAGCCCCCTGCTGATCCATGACATCAGTTGCGGTGGGCGGCCCGAGCGAAAGGTGGGGGCAGCTACCCACTTGGCACTTCGGGGAGCTGTGACGTAAAACCACTTCCGCTGCCACAATCCGGACACCTCCGGGAAGGAACCCTCTGGCCATGGAGCGTCAGCGATTTTGCTTATTAAAGCACCTCCGCATACTACGTGCTGCCCCTCGATCATCTCCGGCTTCACATCGAAGGTCTTGAGCCACAGGCCAAAGTGAGGGGTAATGTGGAGGAAGGCCTCACATACGACAATAAATGACGAGATGTGAAGAAGGGAATCTAGGGCTAGATCGTGAAAATCCATCTCGTAATAGAACATAAGACCCCTAACAAAGGGATCCAGAGTGAGGCCTAGTCCTCGGAGGAAGTGGGATATGAACACAACGCTCTCGTTGGGTTCGGGAGTAGGGACGACCTGCCCTGGGGCAGGCAGCCTATGCGAAATTTCGGCGGTCAGATATCTAGCCTATCTCAACTTCTTGATGTCCTCCTCTGTGACGGAGGAAGGCATCCACCGACCTTGAAGGTTGGATCCGGACATAGTTGAAGGTCTGAAGCACCTGACCTGAGCTTTGGGTGCTAGAACTCGAGGCAGGGGAAGGATTCGATTGAGCGCGGGAGGGAAAAAAGAAAAAGCCTTGTCCCCTTTATAAAGAGGGTGAATATCAGGCGTCCTCCTCATGGCCATTTGAGACTTACCTAAGATCTAGGAGTCATACCAACAGGCACGGTTGGGTTACCCATGTTTGTATTGATGAGAGTCCCGTGATAAGGGGAACACGATCCCTGCTTTGACAAGACGTGTCAAGGAAACCACCTCGCGTTGTGTGCGCAGTGCTGGTTGAGAAAAACGGTTCAAATAATGACCAGGTTGTCGCATGATGTCATGCCGTCAAAATGTGTCAGCAGATTAGATTTTTGGAAATATTATTCTCTCTACGGTGGTATGTGGAACTTATTTTGCAAGGTCGGACACTATCCTCGTATTCAAACTCTGCCGAAGACAACACTGCGCGCCGGACTCATCGTCATTGAAGTCTGGTTCAGGGGCTACTGAGGGAGTCCTGGATTAGGGGGTCTCCGGACAGCCGGACTATATCCTTTGGCCGGACTGTCGGACTATGAAGATGCAAGATTGAAGACTTTGTCCCGTGTCCGGATGGGACTCTACTTGGCATGGAAGGCAAGCTAGGCAATACGGATATGTATATCTCCTCCTTTGTAACCAACCTTGTGTAACCCTAGCCCCCTCTGGTGCCTATATAAACCGGAGGGTTTTAGTCCATAGGACAACGTACAATCATACCATAGGCTAGCTTCTAGGGTTTAGCCTCTTTGATCTCGTGGTAGATCAACTCTTGTAATACCCATATCATCAAGAACCATCAAGCAAGACGTAGGGTATTACCTCCATCAAGAGGGCCCGAACCTGGGTAAACATCGTGTCCCCTACCTCCTGTTACCATCCGCCTTAGACGCACAGTTCGTGACCCCCTACCCGAGATTTGCCGGTTTTGACACCGACAGCTACATTATAGATGGTGGGTGTGTAGAGCATCGGGAGCGCACCCGAGCCTGCGGTGGTCGTTGGATGGTCCCCCGAGTCGAAGGTGTGGTCGGCCTTGGGTGCCGCCCATCCCGGAGGAGCCTCCTACTGTACACGTGTGACGCCCATCTGGCAGACAAACTGCTTGACGTGGAGATCCGAGGGTGGCGCCTGCAAACCACCTAGGAGGGCTGCGATGGAGGGGGCGCCGGTGCCGTGAAGCGCTCAATTAAAATGTCGCGCAGCTCTCCATGGAGGCCACAGAGGACTCCGGCAGGTTGAGAAACTAGGCGCGCGACACGCCAGCGAAGGCCATGTGGAGCCAGTTGGCCATGACCTGGCCGTCGCCTCCGGCCTCCAGAATGCATGCCATCCTCGTACGCCTGGAGGAAGGCCGCTGGATCCGCCGCGCCGAAGTAGCGAGGCGACATCTCCGGCTTGAACTTGTTCGGCCACCATACCTACTGCAAGGTGGGGGTGAAGGCTCGGAGCCCCACAGTGCCCCCGCATGGGCCCACCACTCCGGCCAGAGGAGCGACTCTCGCCATGGGAGTTGGACAGAGAAGCGAAGTGGGCGAAGAGGCAAAGCTTCGACGCACCCCTACCTGGCGCGCCAAATGTCAGATTTCGGGTTCCGGCAAACCCTTATGTGGTTCAAACTCTGGGGTGCGCACGAAGAACACTCTCTTCCTAGCTCGCTCGCTCAACGATCCCACGGCCTAGCTGGACGGACACAAAGAACAAGAGACACGGGGTTTATACTGGTTCGGGCCACCTTGTGGTGTAATACCCTACTACAGTGTGTGGTGGATTCCTCGAGGGGCAGAGGATGAACTAGTACATTGGATGAACAACCTTAGGAGGTGAGGTGTTCTTGGGCTCGATGAGGTGATGTGTGTGGTGTGGTCAACATGGTCAAGGAATGACTTCCATCAGAAGAGTACTGTATGTGTAGAGGTTGACAGCTGGGTCCACGACCGCAACATGGAACTGCCACCTTATTACGCGGAAAATAATGATTCCTCCACCTGACAGCAGGGACCCACCAGAAGGGCCACCATATTTCGTGAAAAAAAAACATTTTCCCCTGACTGCTGGGACCCGCCAGCTACATCTTCGCACGCAAGGAAATGCCTGACAGTCGGGACCAACCTGGTCGAAGCCTACGTAGCGTTGTCATTCTGGTCGCGAACGTGTACGTACATACGACCGGTCGGTGTGTAGGCTGCAACCATGAACTGTGGCCGTGTAAGGAAGGGCACGTGTCTTAGTATAGGCGCGCACGTGTCGTAGTATAGGCGCGCACGTGTCGTAGTAGAGGCGCGCATGTAGCATATACACGTACATACAGCCAGGGTGCAAGAAAGTAAATACGGCCACATACGTACATACAGGCGGCTTACGGAATGCCTACTCACGCATACATACGGCCAGGGCTCGTGTACATGGATGGGTTGGAACGGATAAACTTTGTCGTCGTGTTCATCGGGAGCCAACTGGCTTCGACCGAACAGCCAATCGAAACGAGGCCTGGTGTACCGCGGAGCGGAGGAAACGACCTTGCATTCGACCGGCCACAGTCGAAACGGACTTCTCTTGGAGGAAACGGACTTCTCTTGGACCTCCTATGGTCAAAACAGGGTCCTGTTGATCGGGAGGGGTGTGGCGTACTACAAAACGGAGCAAACGAACTTGTGTTGGAGCACTACGGTCGAAACGGGGGTCCTAATCATCAGGAGGGGTGTGGCGTATGATACATCTCCAATGTATCTACTTTTTCTCACGCTTTTCCTCTTGTTTTGAACTCTAATTTGCAGGATTTGAATGAAACTAACCCCAAACTGACGCTGTTTTCAGCAGAACTACCATGGTGTTGTTTTTGTGCAGAAATAAAAGTTCTCGAAATGGCACGAAACTTTTTGAGGATTTTATATACCAATAATAAGAATTTCTGGAGCCAAGACCCACCAGAGAGGGGCCTCTAGGTGGGCACAACCCACCGGGGTGCGCCCCCATCTCCTGGCATGCCCAGGTGGGTTGTACCCACCTGGTGGCCCTGCTGATGACCCCCCTGATACTATAAATTCACATTATTCCAGAAAAAATCAAGGAGAAAGAATTATCACGATCCACGAGATGGAGCCGCCGCCAAGCCCTGTTCTTCCTCGAGAGGGCAGATCTGGAGTCCGTTTGGGGCTCCAGAGAGGGGGATCTTCGATCTTCATCATCACCAACCTATCTCCATCGCCAATTGCATGATGCTCCCCACTGGGAGTGAGTAATTCCTTTGTAGGCTCACTGGTCGGTGAGGAGTTGGACGAGATTCATCATGTAATCGAGTTAGTTTTGTTTGGGCTTGATCCCTAGTATACACTATGTTCTTAGATTTGATGTTGCTATGACTTTGCCATGCTTAATGCTTGTCACTTTGGGCCCGGGTGCCATGATTTCAGATCTGAACCATTTATGAATTCATCATTATATCCATGTTTTAGATCCAATCTTGCAAGTTATAGTCACCTACTACGGTTATGATCCGGCAACTCCGAAGTGACAAGAACCGGGCCCACTCCCGGTGATGACCGTAGTTTGAGGAGTTCATGTATTCACTATGTGTTAATGCTTTGTTCCGGTTCTCTATTAAAAGGAGGCCTTAATATCCCTTAGTTTCCAATATGGACCCCGCTTCCACGGGAGGGTAGGACAAAAGATGTCATTCAAATTCTTTTAATAAAGCACAAATGGCTATTTACAAAATACATGCCTACATTATATCGATGAACTGGAACTAGTCCCGTATCACCCTAGGTTATAACTGTCTCATGATGAATATCATCCAATAAGTCACCAATCCAATGCCTACGTATTTATCCTTATTGATCTTGCTGTGTTACTATTGCTATCATCACTGTTACACTTGCTACAAATTACCGCTATCACTGTTACTGTTACCGTTGCTGCTGTCACTATTATCAAAACTATCATATTACTGCGCTACTGATCATATTGCTGCAGATAATTAATCTCCAAGTGTGGTTGAATTGACAACTCAGCTGCTAATACCTTCAAATATTGTTTGGCTCCCCTTGTGTCGAATATATAAATTTGGGTTGAATACTCTACCCTCGAAAACTGTTGGAATCCCCTATACTTGTGGGTTATCAAGACCTTTTTCTGGCGCCGTTGCTGGGGAGCATAGCTATATTTGTTGAGTCACTTGGGATTATTATCATATTATCACTATGAAGAATCTGAAGGATCCAAAGACTAAGATATTTCCCTCAAGGATGAGGGGAGGTAAGGAACTTCCATCTAGTTCTGCTTTAGATTCACCTTCTGTTGTGAATAAACTTGCAACACCACCACATGCTATTAATTCTGATATGTGCAAGTTATTTATGACTTTACTTCTACTATGAATGATGCTTATGATGATTCTAGTACCTTGCTTGATAATGATTATGTGCCACTTCGTGAATTTCTTGATAGACAAATTGCTAGAGTAATACAACATGATGTTGTTGAATCTGATGATGAGCGTGAAACTGAAACTCCTGAAACACCTGCTAGAACTAGCCTTCCTAGATATGAATTGCCTAAGGTACCGGAAGGTTATGTTATGAGTGAAGAAGCAACTAGAGATACTCTTGCTTGCAATGAAAGAGATGATCTAGAGAAATTACTATGCAAGTATAAAGAAAAATCTTTGAATGCTAGAATGAAATGTGATCCTAAGTTTGCTACTTCACCTATCCGTATTGATGATAAGGATTATGAATTCTTTGTCGACCCAGAGTTAATTACTTTGGTTGAATCTGATCCTTTCCATGGTTATGAAACTGAAACTGTTGTGGCACATCTTACTAAGTTGAATGATATAGCCACCCTTTTTACTCATGATGAGAAAACTCGTTACTACTTTATTGTCAAATTATTTCCATTCTCATTAAAGGGTGATGCTAAAGCTTGGTACAATACTCTTGCTCCTAGTTGTGTGTGGACTCCCCAGGATATGGTTTATTACTTCTCTGGAAAAAAATTCCTGCTCATATGAAACAAGCCGCCTTACAGGAAATATTTAACTTTGTGCAAACTAAAGAAGAGAGTCTCCCACAAGCTTGGGGGATGCTTTGCCATTTACTTAATGCTTTGCCTAATCATCCTCTTAAGAAAAATGAAATACTTGATATCTTCTATAATGGACTAACCGATCCTTCTAGGGACTTCCGAGATAGTTGTGCTGGTTGTGTTTTCAGGGAATGAACTATTGCTCAAGATGAAGAATTATTGAATAACATATTGAAAAATTATGATGATTGGACTATTCCTCAACACCGGCTAAACCCACTCCGAAAAAGAGGGGTATATTATATCTCAGTCCTGAGGATATGCAAGAAGCAAAGAAATCTATGAAGAAAAAGGTATTAAAGTTGAGGATGTTACAAATTTACCTCCTATTGAGGAAATACATGGGCTTAATACACCACCAATGCCTAAGGTGGTAGAGGTAAATTCTCTTATGAAGTTTAATGAAATTGATAATCCTCACAATATGCATCCTAGTCAATGCCTTTATGAGTTTGAAAACTATATTAGAAAACAAGATCACTTCAATGCAAAATGTAATGAAACAATTGAAATATAATTATGATATGATTGCTCGCTTGAGTGACTTGTTATTTAGAATATTAAATGATGTTAGAGGTGTTGGAAAACATGCTTCTGTGGTTCAAACTCAATTAGAACAAGTTGCTAAATCACAAAGAGAATTCCTTGATGAAATGAATCATAATATGCATGACTTTGATATTAGAGTGTAACATCCCAAAATTCTAAATTTTGGAATGTTATAATAAATAGATAGATTTGACTGATTGTTTGATTGATTGTCTGAAAGTGAGTGAATTCGAAACTTTCTGAAAGTTAAATGAGAGGGAATAAAAGGACTTTCCCAAACTTTCATATTTGCTTTATGATCTCCATGAATTCAAATTCTTTTCAAATACAAAACCCTTGAGCAAAGATGATATGAATTCTTCCATTTAAATTAAATGAAAGGGTATTAGAAAATAATTGAAATATTTCAATTCATAAACTTCATGCAGCTCAATGATTTTCATGAGAGAAGATAAAAGGACTTCTTCAAATTATATGAAATATGAGTTGGGAGTTTCAAAGAATTAAATTCAATGTTCTTTTGAATTTATTTTCAATTTGGAGTTATTTGAGTTTTATTCAAATTATTTTTCTCCAAAAATAAAATATATGGAAATTAGGGTAACATGATTCCCTACAACAGAAAATTGGAGAGAAATAAATTTGAAATCATTTTGATATTTCTAAAATAATTTTTATTGGATTTTATTAGACCAGTAGCACTCTTTGAATTATCTGAATTTGTGTGAATTTTATTTAATTCTAGGAAAATGTTCATCTTGTAGAAAATCTTTTTCGGAAAATTTTGATATATAATATGCCTATATAAAGTTTTATTTTATTTTCGTTTTTCAGTTTATCGCATTCTATTTAAAAAAACTACGCGTGCCTGAAACTAAATGTCGCTTACGTACGCATCATAGTACCAGCGAGCGCCCTGTTTTTTTTTTCTTTATCCTATATGGGCCAGGCCCAGCCAGCCTTTTTTTTTCTTCTTCTTAGGCCGGATTTTCTAAAAAAAACTGCACCGCAGCGTGCGCGCGGCCGGCCGAAGGCCTTTAGGCCCATCCGCCTCATTTCTTCTCTGTTTCGTATATTTTCATCTACGTTTAGTCCCACATTGCCTAGCCTTTGACCTCTAAGCCTCTTTTCCACCAATAAATATAGACTCATAGAGCCTCTAAAAATCATCCGATTCGGGTTAAATCAATATTTTGGTTTGACTAGATTCATTTAAGAAAAATATATTTCTGCTGTCTGGCGCGACTTCTGGAAATTGTCTCTTCTCTTCAAAGTCGACTTTTCTCTGCCTTATAAAGGTATCTTTATTTTTTTCTTCATATACTTCCGTAGTTTATTATTTTAGACTAATACGATAGAATAATTAGATTATCAATTAGTCTACGTATTTATATGTTAGACCTTAACCGTAACTATTTTTTCGTAAAACAGCTTGGCCTTGATTTTTTAAATAGCCATAACTTTTTACTCGTTTGTCCAAATCCAACGAAACCAACGCCCACTTCTTCGTTATGATATCCCCGATCCAGTAATCCAACTCAAACATGTTTTTAAAAAGTTTAAAATTTAAATTAGATCAGATTTGAATTCAAACTTCGTTTGATCATAACTTGAGTTTCGTAGCTCCGTTTGAGTTGATTCTTTTTGCAAATCGAAGCTCTTGACCCCAAATTCATATAATATTGGTACTGTTAGAAATTGTTTTATGTTGCAAGAGTTATTTGCTTGGTTTTGATGTTTTCCGAATCGACTTCTTCGATCTTTCTGGTCTTTTGAGTGATTGCTTATGTGTGGTTACTATTGCTTGATTACGATAGATTGACCGGAGTGTGACGAGTAGAGCTATCAAGATTTTTGAGTGCGAATCATCCTCATCAACATTGCAGGCAAGTTCACACTTTGATCATATCCCCTTTCATACCCAGTTTTAATGCATTAGATCAATCCTCAAACATTGCATGATTAGGATCTAATTAAATTGTGGGATGTGAAGTAGTTGAGGTAGTACCTATTACCTGCTTATTATCAAACGCTTGGGAGTTACTTTTACGTTATGCTTACATTGCCATGCTATGCTCGTAGACGTGGATTGGGTTTTTTGAGAGTATTCATGACAGATGTGAGATTTTTAATTAATGGTTTACTTAAGGTGGCAACTTAAACACACATCTGGGTG
>NW_024120155.1:0-10736 GCF_003073215.2 Triticum urartu
CTCTTCCCGCCTCCCATCCCTGTTGCTCCCCCGCCAGCGACAAACCTTAGCCAGCTCCAAGATCCAAGAGAAAGTCATAGCAGAAAAACTGTGTTGTGAGCCTCGAAACAGGCGCTGCCGCAAACGGCGTCGCACTTGTCGCTATGAATTGTTGGCCGGAGCACATCTCCACTCGTCCTGGATCACGATTCTGAAGTACTCATGCGGCAACACCGCTGAGGGACTCCAGAACCGGCAACCATCTTCTACCTTCGAAGAAACTCTCGGTGCACCATACCTTGGATGAGACTACCACCACAATGCCAGCCACCTCCAACACCAACACTTCCGGCTTCACGGCAGCGCCAGAGGAACCGCTGACGCGATGTGGACGAAGCCAAAGAAACAGGATCCTTGGCAAGACCTCCACCGCCGACTTGAAGGCCTTGCCTGAACACACATCCACGGCTCCTCGACACTGTCATAGAATGCCGTCAAGACGGTGGCCCGGAAACTACAAGCGGAGGTAAGGGGAGCCAGCGGCTGTGCCGGCGTGGGAAACAAAACTTCCTCATGTATCGCCTCGAGAGGGAAAGAGGAAACAGAACTTCGTCTTCAGTTTTCTTAGGGCACCTACAATGCGAGTGCTTAGGCAAGGGCACTAGGGATTAAATGCTGGCCGTTTTGGCAGTTTTCGTGTCGTACCGACCCATACTAAGGAGTCAAAGGTTAGGAAACACATACAAAATATAGCTGTTAGCACCAGACGGTTGTGCATGCTGACTTGCTCAGGATTCTAATCACCCTTGTGTTGGAGATGGCCTGAAGAGCATACCTCCCGCAGGGCCAATGTCGTTGCTCATGACTTGCCTAGTATGGCAAAATTTATGAATCTGAATGTATGATTAGATAACCCACCTCCTAGCACCTACTAAATTCGATTGGTAATGAATAAAGAG
Organism: Triticum urartu; assembly: GCF_003073215.2. Classification (NCBI taxonomy): domain Eukaryota; kingdom Viridiplantae; phylum Streptophyta; class Magnoliopsida; order Poales; family Poaceae; genus Triticum; species Triticum urartu. The sequence continues at coordinate 939 of NW_024120155.1, forward strand.
ATAGTTTAAGCTATAAAAAAGGCCAAGCAAATGCCTCTTCTTTATTGTATAACTTAATTATAACTCCCACCAATAAGTAAGACCTATTAACTCGATGGCATTATTAACTGACATTAGTTAAAGTCTAGTACAGTCGGACCTTTATTAAGAGCATGGTTAATAATATAGCCAGCTGCTGGCTACAAGCCAGTGCCATGTCATCTGCAGCCTATCTTATAGCCAACATGTACAATAGTAGATCAAAAGAATGTACTACTTTTTTATTATGTGGCCCACCTTTCATTCTCACAAAGTGCCTAGAAGCACGTGCTAGAGTTGGCTCTTCACAAAGAGCCCGCTTATCTTCTCTCTTCTCTTCTCTTTCCTCCAACTAAGCAGAAATATATTAATTTAATCCTTATAGCCTGCTGACTCAGTTCTATTGTACTTGCTCTAAGGTCTTCAATTTTCTTACGGTACCTACAATGTGGGCGCTTAGGCCGGGGCGCTAGGGATTAAATCCTGGCTGTTTTGGCGGTCTTTACATTGTTGGAGGATGCTTTTCTGGCATCCACATACAAAGGAGTCGGATGTTTAAAAAAACACATACAAAATATATCCGTTAGCGCCAAACACACATGCATGCTGATTTGCTGAAGATTTTAAGCGACTGGCCTTATGAGCATACCTTTCGCGAGGCCAATGATGTTGCACACCTGGCTAATATGGCAAAAAATATGAACCTGAATGTATGGCTAGAAAACCCACTCCTTGCACCTACTAACTTTGATTGGTAATGAATTGTGACGGAAGATTCCTCGCCCACATCATCTTACTTATTGATTGTGACATAGTTCTCTATCTCCGCATTTCCAAATGGTTAGCGACCGGTCTTTTTTATTCCGGGCGAGCTACAGAGGTACTTTAATTAAGTTGTAAACAAGGCTTTAGTTACCAATCTGAAACCGAGCATAGTTCTCAATTTTCACCACAACCTGTCGGTGTCATGCGAGGGCATCATGTCAAGTTTCATACTTTTCGGACTTCATTTGCATCTTTCAAAATGAAAAAAAATCAATAAACTCCATGTTCTGGATCGAGTCTTGAGATCCTCATGTTTGAAATTCCTTTCCTTTTCTTGGATAAGGCCTAAACATGGACTCAAGAACACAAATATGATTTATCAACTCAAATTTACCAATTTTTTCTTGCATTTGTAGTTAAAATTATTATTATATTCACTAACTATCTAGACATACAATTAATGTCTTATAAATAAATAAAAGGACCATGAAAAATGCCAAATTTTGACATGGATCATGTAATGATGTATCTTGAGTGTAATTTTTCTTTTCTTTTTTTGCGGGAATGAGTGTAATTTTTCTAAGGCCAACTGATCAAGTATTGGTCATATCGACTTGAAACCTGACTCATTCCCTCTTGAAACCATGTCTCTTACTTGTAGATGGTCTGATTTGGCTGATACGTCACTAATAGAATATGTGGTTAAGTCATGTACTCTGTCTATTGTACCCATCATTTGTGGTCTTTTGTTTTTGTTTTTGTCGTGTTAGTTGTTAGTTGATACTTTGTACTTTTCAGACCTATTTGTTTTCATTTAATAAATATGGTTGTGTGGATCATGATGATGCAGAGGCTAGATCTTCCCCCTTTTCAATTACTTTTTGTTATAAAGGCATAAACAGGTACTCCCTCCGTCTCATAATGTAAGATGCCTTTTTGACAAAAAACGTCTTACATTATGAGACGAAGGGAGTGGTTGCTAGATAATATACGTTGTTTTCAATTTGATAGATGTTCAAGGCCTCACGTATGAGATATGCGGTTGTATCAACCAAGAGGGTTTTGTGCACCACCTTCACGTACTATCTTATAAATAATGGCACAACCATATACTCTAGTTGCTAAATCATATCCGTTGCTTTCAACTGGATCGATGGCCAGGGCATCTAATCTACGGATTGTACTACCAATTAAGAGGCTTTTGTAGCCCATTAGGCTAGTCATATTAGGAGTAACTTAGCGAGTAACATAGCACACTTCAAAAAAAAATTGCTTATGTGGCAAGTAGTTAATGATAAGTAGTAACATAATATGTTACTGTAACATAGCGCTTTTCAATACAAGATGAGTCTACAAACTAATAAATGAAGCCATCTATGACACTACTACTATATTATTTTGCATTATGAAGATAGTAATTTAGACTAGTGTCATATACATGACACTAGTATAAGAGGGTGCTTGGATATGTTTTAGTCCCATGACTAAAAGTAGTGGGACTAAAACTTGCTAGCCTCACTCATGCTTGGATCCAAATACTAAAGAGACTAAAATCAAGTTAATGAGCATTTATTATCCTCCAAACCCTCCAACTCAGAACTCGCATGTGTTAAAGAAGAGAAATTAAATGAGGAGAGAGAGGGCTAATACATATTTTAGTAGGTTTCATATGACTAAAAAAATTTAGCCTCAAGACTAGTCCTAGCCTCTCTTTAGTCAGGGGTGCTTGAAACTTTAGCCTTTAAAAAGGACTATTTTTAATCAGACTAAAAATAGTCCCTTGAATCCAAGCATCCTCTAAGTTACTCCCCCACTATGACCAGCCTTATTGTCCGTCGACGCTGTGGCAGCATCAACGGCTAACTGACTGAACCGCTAGCTAGCTACTTCAACGTACTCACCTCATCATGGAGTCAAACGCGTGCCACAGCCGATCGACCTGTCGAACCAGCTTCCTGTTAGAACAAGCAACTGCAAGACCGTGCCTTTGTACTACCACCTGCCGTCCTTCTGACATTGACATTTGGATGATCGGTACGTACCAAGCATTGAAAATATATAATGGCGATTTATTTTGATGAGTCGTGCCATCTGATGTCCTTCTGGGATCTGACTTTACTTAATCTCCGTCCAATCTGATCATTAGATCATTGAGATGGCAATGCTAAGCTCTCATGTGAGTACTCGCTCGGTGATTTCCTCAACTAGTGGTATTTTTTTCTAAAGAGGGAGTGAATAGCATAAAACTACTACTTTTCAGAATAGGATTTTAAAAAATTAGTATCAAAAATTTATTTGTCACTAATAGCTACCAAAACCATGGTCGGCTATTTCAAAAAACCCAAACAGCCCTTGCTTAGTTTTAAACCGTTTTTTGACAAACCTGGCCCACCAGCCACGCGCGTAGGGGCAGACCGGTGCGGTCGGTCTAAACCAAACCGCTCAGTCAAAAATAGACCGTGGCGTAACTCTCTTCCTCACTCATGTGCTCTCACTCCTCTCGCTCTCACTCTTCTCTTTGGCTGCCTAGCTCGCCGACAGCGACAGCAATGGTCGCCTTCCTTCGGACATGCCTGGGTAATCGAGCTCACATGATGACTACGACATCACCAACATGAACCTGGGGCAATGGGTATATGTAATTTCCTTGTTCACCGCTAGGGTTAGGGTTCTTGCTGAGGTAGGGTTACGGTTCTTGTTGAGCTAGCCAACTAGGGTTAGTGCAATTGGGAATTGATCTGTTTCATTTAGGTGAGATTGGGGATTAAAAGTATTGTTGGTGTTCTGGATGCAGGAGACCCCTGACATCATTTTAGAGCCCCATTTATGTGGCTAATTTGAGGATTCTGAACCCAAATGCATGCTATATACATCACATGAGGCCTATTAAGTGTGTGGGTTTTGAAGGAATTTGCTCTGAAAGGCGTTTTTATGGTTGTCTAGTGCCGGTTCTATACAATATTTTCCTCTCAATTTAGCACTAGATCTATTAATTACATCTATGCATTTTCTAAACCCATGCATTAGGGCATCTGCAAAGGAGACCTGCAAAGTTCCAGTATATGTTCGCAGAGTGCTCCAGATGTCCGCTTTCCGGTAAATCGAAGACAGATGAGGGGAGCTATGCGGGAGGTCCGGACATGCACTTGACCAATACAAAGCCTCCACTTCTCTCTCTCTTCACATGCATGGTATCAGTGGCGAATCTAGAAAATAATGGAGGGGAGGCTGGGCTGCCTGGGTCATGCAGATATGTGTTGGATTGGGCCTGCAACTAGCTGGGCTGGGCCTTAAAACTAGTAGTAAATACAAATTTTACAGCACTGGGGGGGGGGGCTTGAGCCTGTTAAAGCCCACCTAGTAGATTCGCCCCTGAGGCATACTAGTCCAGTAGATTCGCCCCTGCATGGTATCCCTCTTCTCTTTATCCTTACGATCGGACACCAAACCATAATATTCCACCACATGCATGGTCCTCCTCTACTTTCTCTCTCCTCCCAAACAGATTAATTTGTAAATAGCATCAGATGGCCTTCTCCGGTATCATGCCCACGGACCACGTCTTGACATAAAGATGGACATTTGTGGTGTCCATTTGCGGGTCAACGTTAGAGATGCCCTTAGGTAGCTAATTGTATTGAATATGCCTTGTAGTATAAATCTAGTGCCGTGTTTTGAATGTGAAGAATTTGTATAAGAAGGATATGCATTAGTAGAACTAGTCATCAACTTGTGCACCCGCATGGCCTAGCTATTATAAGGATATATAATTACTAATAAAAATCTATTAAGATGTAAATCGGAAGAAGTTAAATTGCAGATATCACACAATTGGGCAGATGTAAAGTTATTCAAAAAATGATAACACATAATAACACATGTATTATAATCTTAATTGTTGGATCCAGTGCGTCCGTTTTCCCACTTATGTTGCACAAAGCACAATCATTGGCCTCAAGGAGGCATTCATGTCATAGTAGCAAGATACACATCTTTGTGAATTTTACGTCACCAATGAAGGGATGGAGAGACTGTGAATTAATTCGATCCATATGGCAAGATACATATCTTCCTGGCTTATTTCATATATATCGACTACTAAAAAACAAAATTTAAGTGTGAGAAACATATCCCGCATAGTCTAGTTTTGTGTTTTTAAAAATTATTGATGTGTGATTTTTTTGCACAGACTCGTAATACTTGATACGATTATTTTACCCCTCAAAAACTTAATTTTAGTTGATGTGGTTATGAAATATCCCTATTCGAAAATACACAACTATTTGCCTTGCCAACCCCTACCAAACAAAAGAAAAAACTAACAGTTTCCCCTCCACTTGTAATGAATTTTGAGGACAGTTTCAACCAACAAGTAGCCGAATAACACAAACAATGTGCACATGTGACACATGATTTAACGTGAAAAAACCTCCTCAACTTGAGGAGTAAAAAAAACACGGTTTTTGACCCACTGGTCCACACAACTTCACTATGAGAATGGTGAGTACAAAATCTTCTCTAGAACCTCTAGAGAGATTTACAACACACTCTCCACGTTGCCAACCAACAGCAGCAACAACAACCACAAGAGGTCAGATTTTAGCAAAGCAAAGTTTGCACAACTTCTCTCCTCTTTCGTATTTTACAAACTGCTCTTAAACCGCTGAACCAAACAGCACCAAATTTGACAGACAAATATACAGATGAGTTCCTAAGATTCCCTCAAAATTTCAGCTCAATCGAACACCATTTGCCTACTCAAACTGTCCGTCTCCCAAAATTGTAGAATAGCTATTGCATATTACTGATTTGTTTGGTGGAAATCAAATCAGAAAAAGTGATGTTTATGGAAAGCAAGAAATTATCGTATTTTTAATAGAAGATGCTCTAGTCCTGCCCATGTATTTCCTTTTTCAAATGCTATCATGCAGGAATTAAAACTTGAGGTTGATGGCTGCTCCAAAAATCAATAGAAACTACAGGCAGGCTCAACATTCGCGCCAATGGTTCAAATTCCTTCAAAGTTTACAGGTGAAGCCATATTCTGTGACGCAGCTTGGAAGTTGCAGCAAGGTATGCTCTCATCTCCAGCAGGCATAGGCATCTACATTCGAATGGAGCATAACCAGCATTGCAAGCAGACATATGATTCGGCGATGTCTCCCCCGGCGTTGTCGCCACTTCAGGCTGAAACTTTTGGACTTCTTCTCGCCACCAAGATTGCTGACATACTTCAACTTCAAGAACCTCGCTTCTACACAGATAACTCTGTTTTGGCATCTGCATCTGCCGCAACTAACATTGTAGCTGCTTCAGGTCACTGGATGATTAGGCCCCACATTGCAGCTATTCAATCTAGCAAGTCCTTCCAGGCAAACATGATCAATCATTTGCCAAGGAGCTCCAATGTAAAAGCCCATCATGAGGCTCATTTAGCAATTAAGATTCAGAACAGATCTTTAGTATTCAGGTGTTTATGTTCAAATGCAGGTCAATGTCCAGTTAGGGACATACTTTCTGTTCATAGCATGAATCCATTCATGCTCCTCTCTGTAAAATGTGCTTAATTAATAAAAAAAAACTTTCTGTTCAAAAAAACACATCGGAAATAGTTGCAGAATAGATGGAATGGAACCGGTACGTTGTGCCATCACCTTCGGGAGTCCTATATATAACAGCTAGGGAACAGAGCCTTTGCACATACGACCGATCGAGTAGCTAGCGTTCATGCATAGGGAAGCAGAAATGGACCCTGTGAGTGGTAGTCCATGGGCGTCAGTTCCAGGAAACCGACTGCTCCCGATCCGCGTGTCAACAGAACCTGCCGGCGCTGAGTGGACGCCGGAGAACCCCGCGGAGGAGCCCGTGAGCCCTACTGCAAGAGCCATGGAAGATATAGGTATTTATATCGTCGTCACCATCGGCCTCGACACGCGGATAAACCTGAGCATCTTCCGAGCCGGCATCGAATCTCTACTTGCCCGATGCCCGCGCTTGGGATGCATTCAAGTGCGTACACTTTTTTAAGGTCTTCAAGTCCGTGCTCTTGTCACTGTCTACGACTGCTTAACCGGGGAAGAACATGTACTCCTAGTACGTACTATATTTCATGCATGGGACACACGTACAGGTGGCGGATGGGTCAAACAATGGAGGGGCGCGATGGGCGCGCATGGCTGTGAACGTCGAGGATCATATGATCGTCCCCAGGCTGGATGGTGCCGCCGTGGCCGCCGACCCAGACAAGGTCATGGAGGACTACGTCGCCTCGCTGTCCGCGCTGCCCACGGACCGCTCCCGCGCGCTTCCGGAGTTCCATCTCCTCGACTTCCTGACCTCCGAGGCGGCCTCCACCGTGGCGATCCGCGTGCACCACGCCTACGGCGCCGGCATGTCTCTAATGGCGCTTCTCATGATGTCCACGGGCAGGGACGGAGCCAGAAAATAGAGATAGGGGGGGCAAGAACTATAAGACTAAAAATCATAGGATAGATACATACAGTACTACATATTGAAAGATCTAGGGTTCATTTCAATTGTGCTATGTCATCCAGCCAACCAATCCATCCCAAAATTTGGTGCAGAAAATGACCTCCAAGGCTCCAACGCCTCGTCAAAAATTTGGCTGTGAAAACGGGATGAGGTAATGAAGCTGAGGAAAGCCAAATAACTGGATCTCGATCAAACAGAACTATCACTTTTATCAGCGCCAAATGTATTGTCAGGCACTTTGGGGCTCAGATCCAAAATTTTATATCTAATCCTTAATTTCTCTATATCTACTATTCCGCTTCTATGATTTGAAAGATGCGGACTAATCTAATGCTAAACATAAACTAACCTTAATTTGGTCGCTCATCCGTGCGGCCGGCCGGCCAGAATGCGTGGTGGATCAACACGAGGCACCTGCATATCCCGTTCCCTTCTCGACGGAGAGATCGATCGACATGGCGGATGGCGGCCGGCGGCAGGCTCGAACGCAGAAGCATGTTGGAAACGAAGCGATAAAGGAGATCTAAAAACTGTGCGTACGGGCGTATTACTTCCTACCACCCTAGCCTGGTTTGCTTCCACTGTGGGCTGCTTTCCTTTTCACTTGTCCTAGATTTTGGGCCTTGTGCGTGCAATCGTTTGTAAAAAATAAAACGGGCCTCATCATATAGGTAGCCAGCCATAAGGGGGGGGCAAAGCAACCCACGAACAGTTATTAGCGAGAAAAATCAGCGAACAAACTGATCGCTATTAACGGGTGACCCGATCGTCAGGGGGGGTCTAGCCCCCCCTCGTCCCCCCTTGAATCCGTCCCTGTCCACGGGCAGCGCCTCCGCCGACACCAAGGCTCGGCCAGCCACGCCTCCGCGTCGTCCTACCCGCACGGGCGCCATCTACGCGTCGCAGCGCCGGCCCCCGCTTTCCGCGGGCGCCCTGGCGCTCGTCGCGTGGGTCTGGTCGTACCTTGTGGTCGCGTGGAACACCACGGCGGACCTTGCCTACTTCGCCGCCACGATTCTGTTCTTGAGTGACCGCGCACGCTGTTCAAGCGTGCCAACGACGATGAGTTCCACGCCAAGCGCTTTGTTCACCGGAGTCTTAGCCTTGATGACGTAAGTTCCTCAAGAGCTCCATGAACTGCGTACGTATAATTAAGCTAAGCTAGCAGTTTAATTTGTTCATGAAATTCTTTTTTTCCCCACAGACTGTTAATTTTCTTTCTTTTTTGCTGGGAACCACAGACTGTCAATGATGTGCTGGTTGCAGTGACTTCTGCTGCCCTATCAAGATATTACTTCCGCAAGTCCGGTAAGTACCTCAAGGGTAACAACTAACAAGCAAGTGTTTAATGGTACAATTGTTTTTACTAAACGCTTCCTTACTTAACTTCAATGTCAGGTGACACTAACACTAGCAAAATCTGTTTGCGATCACTCCTTCCTGTCAACACAAGGCCAGCCACTAGCCTACAGTTAAGATGCACTTACTTTTTCACAAACTACTCCTATATGCAATGGATGCTAAATGCCATGCATCATCGATTTTCTAAATATATGTACTACCTCTGTACCAACATATAAGACGTTTTTGTAGGCTAAACTAGCCTAAAAAATGCCTTATATTTTGATACAGAGGGAGTATCTCTGAACATGGTCCGATGATATCACCATCATATTTCGTAGATTATCAGTATTTTAATTTATTTTTCTTATTTTACCACTATGAACAGACATATGTTAATGTGATAGAATCTGATAAGAGGAACGAGGTGACATGGGGAAATAAACTGGGCCACATTATTCTTCCATTTTATCTGGCCATGCACGATGATCCACTTGCATATATTCGCAAGGCAAAGAAGGTTCTTGATAGGAAAAAGAGGTCACTCGAAGTGATATTCACATATAAGATTGGTCTAATTTTCACGAAAGTTTTTGGTGTCAAGGTATACTGCTTTGTTTCCCTTCGCTCAATCTAAAATTAAATTACAAAAAACTTAATCTAGAAAATTAAGTAACAGCTCATAATTCTTCTTCTTCGTTTTAATGCTTCAAATTGCATTACGTCGTGATGATTGAACTAGGTAGGAACTTCAATCTTTCGGTGTCTATTCACACGTACAACAATAGTTTTCTCAAACATGGTTGGACCAGCTGAACAAGTAGAGTTATGTGGACACCCGGTGGCTTTCCTTGCGCCTAGCGTCTATGGGATTCCAGAGGTAGTGAACCATGATCTTGCATACATCCAGTTTTTTCATAAGTTACTTAATTTCAATAAGAATGCAACTGATTAGGCCTGTACTTTTGTTAAACACAATCATCCACTAATAAACTGATAACACAAAGATATCTTAAACTTTGAACGGGTATATTGATTTAATTTGCTTTAGATTGTGAACACTATTATGTCCTTCTCAGGAAAAGTTGTGCACTGGAAAAAGTTCATCGTATATTTTAAAAATGTTTACGTGTGTTTAAAAAATATTCATTGTGTACTTCAAAAATGTTCATTTTGTGTTTA
>NW_024120156.1:0-11251 GCF_003073215.2 Triticum urartu
CAAAAGAACTTTCCCATCCATGATCCTTCCTGAGTCGGTCCGAGGATGGCAGTTGACCTGGTTTTATTGCAAAGACCAGCCGACTCCAGGTCAGTCGACCGGACTTCCTCCTTTCTCCATGGCTCGGGCCGAGAAGCCCTCCGCCTTGAAAGTGATCCCAGAGGAGAAAGCGCAGGTGAAGGTGTTGGTTGAGCGGGTGGTCCAGCTCGTTCGCGACGGCGTGACCGGTATGGATCTGTTGGAGGTCTTCCTTAAACGACGCATCCAGCCACTCCAGGCCCGTGACCATCTGATGTGGATGTACTCGGGTATTGAGGATTCCACACGGATCCACCCAGAGGAGGTTGACGAGGACACGATGGAGAAGTGGCTGAAAAGCATCACTGGCAACAAGGATAACCCCAGGGGGTCCAGGAGAGTCCCTCCGTTCGACAACTCACACCAACCAGACAAGGTCCGACTCTAAATTGTCGAGTGTTCTCTTGATTCATCATGTAATTGCTTGTTGACAACCGACTGATTTTTGCTTTGCTTGTTATCTTTCAGACCCTTACTGAGATGTACTCGATGCCCAACGAGGAGCAGGAGCAGGATCCGGAGGCGGAGGCGAGCGGAGGCGAGAGCGGCGAGTGGCACTTTGATGAAGAGGAGGACGAGGAGAGTGACGACCTGAGTGATGAAGAAGAGGTCGACTCACCCCCTCGTAGGAAAAAACGATCCAAGCACGCTCATGACCCGGCAAGCATCCACGACAAAGCGACCGCACCGACTGGACAGTCGTCGAAGCGCCCTCGGACGTCTTCTCCAGTGCCGACTGAGAGGGCACCAAAGCAACCGAAAGCTGCATCGTCTCCAGCGCCGACTGATAAGGCACCGAAACAACTGAAAGCTGCATCATCCAAACCGCCGAAGGCTTTGCCCAAGATCAAAGTGACCATTCCTACTGTCTCTGGGTAATAATCAGACCTGATTCTTTGGTTGACTCGGTGCGATAGACGTGACCGACTGAATATTGAAATTTGCAGAGCTGCTACCTCTGGGACTTCCACCCGCAAGTATGAAGATGAAGAGATGGAAGATGCAGTCACCTCCAACCCAGGTACAACACTCGTAATCCTGTCCTTGGTTACTTGGTCGATTAAATTCCGACGACTGATCTGGGGTCGACTGGTCTCTTTGCAGCCCCTCCTAATATCATTGAGCTTCCAGATGATGACGAGGACGTGCCGCTGAGGCCCAGGAGGAACAAGAAGGCATCAACTGGCAAGACATCCCAATCGGAACCGGCGATAGAGCCAGTGGTTCAACAGCTTGAAGATGTGAGCAAGGCTTCTGTTACTTTTGCTGATCCAGTATTGAATGTACACCCCACATCGTCGATTGTGCCAGTATTGCTTCAACCGTCCAACTTCATACCTCATAACTTCAAGCCGCTGTGTTTGGACCATCAGTCCCATTCTTCACCACTCATCACGTTCCAGAAAGCCAGGCGGACGCCGCTGCGGAAGCCATTCGCCAAGCTGGCATAATGATGGAGCGGGTGAAGGTGGTGCACGAAAACAGTCAGGATGCTTACGACGCCAGCGCGGTCCTTCGAGCCAATGTCCAAGTAAGTTGGCTTCCAACTGAACTTGTTCTGTTAGGATATGCTACCTGAATACTTTTCTCCATGTAATCTCTTCTTGTCCTGCACTTCGCATCTGCATACCCACTGGGTGTTTTGCCATCTTTGTTGCTTTCACTCTTCCACTTGGTCTGGGCGGACCATGTCGATTGGGATCTGAACCAGTGGGGGCACGCTAAGTGCACCCACTAGGTTTAGTCCCCGAGACCGCAGTCGACTGCTGGCAGTCGGTTGGGGTCTGAGTACTTCTTTCTCTCTCTTTTTTTTCTTCCACTCGGTCTGGGCGGACCGTGTCGAGTGGAATCTGAACCAGTGGGGGCACGCTAAGTGCACCCACTAGGTGTAGTCCCGAGACTACTTTAGAATGTTTGATTCTGCAGTAGTCTTAAAGTTTTATTCACTCGGAAGTAAATAATCTTTGATCTTGTCCATTGACATGTCATTTACTCATTTTAGAAATCATGTGTGCTTATCTCCAAGTTCGCTGAATTCGAGGAAAAGCAGAGGCAACTCAACCTTGACTTGGAGCTGGCCCAACAGAACTTAAAAAAGGCTCAAGATGAAGTTGCTGGTATGGAAGGTAACGACATGTCGACTGCTTATCTCGGCCATCCTTAAAGTTATCCTTTCGTTCTTCTGTTTGACCCAAATGCGTATTTTGCAGAGAAAATGAGGCTGGCTCTGGCGAAGGACCTCTACCTTGCAGCTGCGCAAAAGGAGGCTCAGGAGAAGACTGCCCTTGCTGACAAAAAGCTGGCTTCGGTCAGAGCGCTAGAGGAGGAAATAACCAAGCTGAAGTCGTCTCTTACTGAATCCAACCGAGAGGCGACTCGTCTGAAGAAAGATATGGTGACTCTGAACGAGCAGCTGGAAAGCATGTCTCGTAGGAGAAACGACTTGGAAGCTTATCTGAAAGCCCTCGCCAAGAGCTCTTCCTTATGCTCGAAGGTACCCCTTTTTTGTCCGACTGTTTTACTGTTTGCAAGTCACTGCGGATAAGTCGACTCATTAACTCCTTGAATCTGCAGAATTCTGCCAAAACTTTGAAGAGGAAACTAGACGGATCGAGACGGGCTTGGATCCTATCCTTTCTCCAGTCGGTGACGAGGCTGCCATGAATGTGCTTCGACTGGAATCTCGCGTTGCTAGCGTTACCAGCTATCTTGCTTGCCTGAAGGTGGCGGTGTCGTGCATTGATACATCACTCTGGCCAAGGGCAACGTTTCAGAATGATCTCGAGTCTTTGATGACTTGACTCAATGAGGTTCCTGGTCGAGTGCAGGAATGGAAGAAGTCTTCTACCCGATGCGGTGCTGACTTGGCTCTGTCGCTGGTTAGGATCCACTAAAAAGAAGCTCGAGAAGAGAAGCTGGCGGCGATCAAGGTAGTTAACACCAAAAGACACGACTTCCAATCCTTCATGGAAACTTTCATTGCTGCTGCCACTCGGATCGCTGACGGAATTGATCTGGACAAGTTCGTCGAGCCTGCAAGCCTTCCTCCTGCGGAGTGAACAAACTTGATACCCAGCCTAAAATTTGCAATGCCGAGTGATTTTGTAACCGTTAAACTCCTTCGGGCCCGATGCCCGGGTACTTTTATCTTTGTCTCGGAACTTTTGAGATTTATTCGAACTTGGTTTATCTTCTGAATGTGCTTGCGTTTTCCTTTGAGTGGAACTTTTTCTTCAGTCGGAATATTCTTTGAACTTGAGATGCAATTCTGAGGAGGATGTCCCAGTCGACCTCGTCGTCCTTGCGGATAGAGATGAAGCGCACATTGTACTTGCGGCGCCGCTCCGAAGAGAGGGTTGCAGTCGACCTGCACCTCGTCGTCCTTGCAGATAGGGATGGAGCAAACGTTGTACTTGTGGTGCAGCTCGGAGGAGAGGGTTGCAGTCGACCTGCACCTCGTCGTCCTTGTGGATAGGGATGGAGCGCACATTGTACTTGTGGGGCAGCTCGGAGGAGAGGGTTGCAGTCGACTTGCACCTCGTCGTCCTTGCGGATAGGGATGGAGTGCACGTTGTACTTGTGGCGCAGCTTCGAGGAGAGGGTTGCAGTCGACTTGCACCTCGTCGTCCTTGCGGATAGGGATGGAGCGCATGTTGTACTTGTGACGCAGCTCCGAGGAGAGGGTTGTAGTCGACCTGCACCTCGCCGTCCTTGCGGATGGAGATGCAGCACACGCTGTACTTGTGGCGCAGCTCCGAGGAAAGGGTTGTAGTCGACCTGCACCTCGTCATCCTTGCGGATGTGGATGGAGCGCACGTTGTACTTGTGGCGCAGCTCCGAGGAGAGGGTTGCAGTCGACCTGCGCCTTGTTGTCCTTGCGGATAGGGATGGAGCGCGCGTTGTACTTGTGGATAGGAGTGTCTTTCAAACTTAGGCGAGTACTGGACTGCAGCTAAGCCTCCAAGTGTGAGGGTTGCTCTACTTGGTAGGGTTTTTTAAACTTAGGCGAGTACTGGACTGCAGCTAAGCCCCCGAGTGTGAGGTTTGCTCATCACTCGGTAGGATTTTTTAAACCTAGGCGAGTACTGGACTGCAGCTAAGCCCCCGAGTGTGAGGTTTGCTCATCACTCGGTAGGATTTTCTTTAACTTAGGCGAGTACTGGACTGCAGCTCAGCCCCCGAGTGTGAGGTTTGCTCATCACTCGGTAGGATTTTTTTAAGAACTTAGGTGAGTACTGGACTGCAACTAAGCCCCCGAGTGTGAGGTTTGCTCATCACTCGGTAGGATTTTTTTGAACTTAGGCGAGTACTGGACTGCAGCTAAGCCCCCGAGTGTGAGGTTTGCTCATCAGTCGGTGGGATTTTTTAAACTTAGGCGAGTACTGGACTTCAGCTAAGCCCCCGAGTGTGAGGTTTTCTCATCACTCGATGGGATTTTTTAAACTTAAGCGAGTATTGGACTGCAGCTAAGCCTCCGAGTGAGAGGTTTGCTCTCCACTCGGTAGGATTTTTCGAACTTAGGCGAGTACTGGACTGTAGCTAAGCCTCCGAGTGAGAGGCTTGCTCACCACCCGGTAGGATTTTTCAAACTTAGGCGAGTACTGGACTGCAGCTAAGCCCCTGAGTGTGAGGCTTGCTCACCACTCGGTAGGATTTTTCACACTTAGGCGAGTACTAGACTGCAGCTAAGCCTCCGAGTGAGAGGCTTGCTCACCACTCGGTAGGATTTTTCAAACTTAGGCGAGTACTGGATTGCAGCTAAGACTCCGAGTGAGAGGCTTGCTCACCACTCGGTAGGATTTTTCAAACTTAGGCGAGTACTGGACTGCAGCTAAGCCTCCGAGTGAGAGGCTTGCTCACCACTCGGTAGGATTGTTTTGTGCTCCGAGTGAGCGACTACTTTGTGCTTGCCACTCCGGAGTCGGTCTTCCTCTTTGCCGTTAGCGTATTTGGTGGCTATCTCCATCATCTGAGTCAGAGTCATATCTTCTGTCCGACCAAATTTTAGATTCAACTCCCGATACTTAACGCCTTCCTTAAAGGAACAGATTGCTTGGTGATCTGACACATTCTCCACCGTATGATGTAACGTGATCCATCTCTGGATATAGTCTCTCAAGGTTTCATTCGGTTTCTGTACACAACACTACAATTCTATCAACCCTGCTGGTCGCTTGCAAGTACCCTCAAAAGTTCTAACAAACACTCTGGCGAGTTCCTCCCAACTGTATATGCTACCAGGCGCTAACTGGTTCAGCCACGCCCTGGCAGAGCCTTCCAGCATGAGAGGAAGATGCTTCATTGCTACTTCATCATTGCCACCACTAATTTGCACAGCCACTCGGTAATCTTCAAGCCAAGTGTCAGGCTTAGACTCGCCGGTGAACTTGCTGACTCCAGTCACCAACCTGAAGTTGGGAGGAATTACTGCGGCTTTGATGGCTCTGCTGAAACACTCGGGACCGAAAACATGCACTCTATAGCTAGTTGGATAATCTCTGTCATGACATTCTCTATGTGCTCTGTTACTGTCGACCAGACCTTGAACGAGAATAGATCTCGCATCAAAGCCTGGCTCCCTTGGGTCGACTGGTACTCTTCGCTCGACGCTGTGGGGGCGCCTTTCATCTTGCCGCTGAGGCACGTATGACCCACTCCTCGGAGGAGGCATGGGCACTTGACGACGGTCATCGTGTTTGAGTCGGCGATCATACTGCTCGCGGTTTCTATACTGATCCTGCCGGTGCCCACGTCCTTCACGCCGTGGAGGCGATCTTGGGCTGTGAGCCTACTGGACTGTGTCCACCACCACAGACCTGCTATGAATCCTATTCCGCGACTGAGATATTGTTGTATTCTGTTCTCTAGCCGCTCGAAGAAAGGCCCATATCTGCATCAAACCCTTGCCTGCCTCCGACTGGGAAGGCTGGATTGACTTTGCTATTCGGGTTGTGGCTATGAGATTTTGGATCGAAGTGCGGTATACCTGAGTTTGAGGCGTCCGCTGCCAAGCACGCTCGTCGAGTGCATGCTGCAAGTTCTCCAGTCGAGTGCGCTCAGCCAAGTTGGCCAGGCACGCTTCCTCCAAGGCCCGGGCCTCGGGGGTTTCTCCAACGATAGGAGTATGAAGTGCATCCATGTTGCGGCGACGAAGCTCTTCCCTCCACTGTGAAGAAAGGGGCTCGGGGCGGTACTCCTCATGGACGCGCGACGGATCGCCGCCACCATCGCCACCGTCGTTGCGGGGAAAGCCAGGGGGACTGGGTGGTCCATCGATCATCAAGACTTTTGTCGTGGGATCGCTGTTGTCGCATTCGGACGCGGTCTCGACGGAGCCAGTCGAACAGGCCGTAGAGAGTTTCGTCGGGCTCGATTGCCGCTACGTGTGAGGTGGCCGACTGGCGGTCCACCGCGTGCCTCACCCACCGCTGGAGCCATGACCGACCAGAACGCTTGTGTCGGTGAGTGGCGGGGGATGAGGACACCATAGGAACCGACCGATACTGAGTCGACGGTTGCCGGACAAGGATGCCACGGACGCACGCGCGAAAGTGCGTCGCCCCGCAGACGGGGAGCGCATCGATGTCGAGTGGAGCTTCTAGGAGCCAGGCGGAATCGTCGGCGATGAACACAAGCGCGTCGAGACGGATCTCGCGGCCCTCAACCAGTCCGCCGGCGGAAACCATGATGATGAGAATCGTAAAAATTGCAACTCCACTAGAAAGTCGCTAAGACACCTGCCCCACGGTGGGTGCCAACTGTCGTGGATCTAAGACTGACAGTAGAATGGGGGGTGGGTAGGTATGAGGAGGCAAGATCCTAGCTATGGCGAAGTTGTACACACGAGTTTTACGAGTTCAGGCCCTTCGCGGAGGAAGTAACAGCCCTACGTCTCGGTGCCCGGAGGCGGTCGACTGGATTATGTAGCCACAAGCTCTGGGGTTGCACCTACTGTCGTGGATCTAAGACTGATAGTAGAATGGGGGTAGGTATGAGGAGGCAAGATCCTAGCTATGGTGAAGTTGTACACACGAGTTTTACGAGTTCAATCCCTTCGCGGAGGAAGTAATAGCCCTACGTCTCGGTGCCCGGAGGGGGTCGACTGGATTATGTATGTGTGTGTTTACAGGGGGTGCGAACCCTTGTGCCAGTGGAGGGGGTGGCTTATATAGAGTGCGCCAGGACCCCAGCCAGCCCACGTTACAAGCAGTTTAAGGTACATTAAGAGGGGGCGTTACTAGTAATGCTAGTAATTAAATGACATAAATTCCTATTAAGTCTATGAAGTAAACGTCCGACCGTTGTCGTGCAGAGTGACTTTAGGTCTTCTGTCTGTCGAGTGATAATTGTTGCGGTCGAATGACCTTGAATCTTCCGGGTGGAACGACTTGTAGTCGAGTGGATGATGATATCCCTTGAATGCTTCTGGCTTTAAGATGATGTCCTAGGGGAGGGTGTCTAGGTCAGGTCTATGACCCTACCCTAGGTACATAGCTTCATCACCGGGCCCACTCCCGGTGATGACCGTAGTTTTAGGTGTTCATGTATTCACTATGTGTTAATGCTTTGTTCCAGTTCTCTATTAAAAGGAGACCTTAATATCCCTTAGTTTCCAATATGGACTCCATTGCCACGGGAGGGTAGGACAAAAGATGTCATGCAAGTTCTTTTAATAAAGCACGTATGACTATTTACGAAATACATGCCTACATTATATCGATGAACTGGAGCTAGTGTCGAATCGCCCTAGGCCATAACTGTCTCATGATGAATATCATCCAACAAGTCACCGATCCAATGCCTACGAATTTATCCTTATTGTTTCTGCTAAGTTACTATTGCCATCATCACTGTTACACTTGCTACAAATACTGCTACCACTATTACTGTTACTGTTACTGTTACTGTCGTTACTACTATCAAAACTATCAAACTATTTTTCTACTGATCATATTGTTGCAGATAATTAATCTCCAAGCGTGGTTGAATTGACAACTCAGCTGCTAATACGTTCAAATATTCTTTGGCTCCCCTTGTGTCAAATCTATAAATTTGGGTTGAATACTCTACCCTCGAAAACTGTTGCGATCCCCTATACTTGTGGGTTATCAATATACCCATATCTGCTCAAATCATCTATGAAGGTCAGAAAATAACGATACCCGCCGCGTGCCTTAACACTCATCTGACCGTATACATCGGTATGTATTATTTCCAATAAGTCATTGGCTCGCTCCATTGTTCCGGAGAACGGAGTTTTAGTCATCTTGCCCACGAGTGATGGTTCGCAAATATCAAATGATTCATAATCAAGTGATTCGAAAAATCCATCCGTATGGAGTTTCTTCATGCGCTTTACACCAATATGACCTAAACGGTAGTGCCACAAATATGTTGTATTATCATTATCAACTTTGCATCTTTTGGCATCAATATTATGAATATGTGTATCACTACGATTGAGATTCAATAAACCATTTACATTGTGTGTATGACCATAGAAGTTTTTATTCATGTAAACAGAACAACAATAATTCTCTGACTTAAATGAATAACCGTATCGCAATAAACATGATCCAATCATTTACATTGTTTTGGATGTTTTATATGCATTAATATGCTATTTTATATTATTTTTGGGACTAACCTATTAACCTAGAGCCTAGTGCTAGTTCCTGTTTTTTTCCTTGTTTTTGAGTTTCGCGGAAAAGGAATACCAAACGGAATAAAATCTTCGCGATGATTTTTCTTGGACCAGGGGACAACCAAGAGACTTGAAGATGAAGTCGGAGGAGCCACGAGGCGGCCACAAGGATGGAGGGCGCGCCCCCCACCCTTGTGGGCCCTCGTGCACTTCCTGACCTAATTCTTTCGCCTATATATACCCATATATCCCCAAACCACCAAAGGCATCCATGAAAACACTTTTTCACTACCACAAGCTTATGTACCCGTGAGATCCCATCTAGGGGCCTTTTCTGGCATCCTGCCGGAAGGGGATTCGATCACGGAGGGCTTCTACATCAACTCTATTGCCCTTCCAATGAAGCGTGAGTAGTTTATTTCAGACCTACAGGTCCATAGCTAGTAGCTAGATGGTTGATTCTCTCTCTTTGATTCTCAATACCATGTTCTCTTTGATGTTTTTGGAGATCTATTCGATTATAATAATCTTTTGCGGTGTGTTTGCCGAGATCCGATGAATTGTGGATTTATGATCATCTTATCTATGAATCTTATTTGAATCTCCTCTAGATTATTTTATGCATGATTTGATATCTTTGTAATTCTCTTCGAACTATCGGTTTGGTTTGGCCAACTAGATTGGTTTTTCTTGCAATGGAAGAAGTGCTTAGCTTTGCGTTCAATCTTGCGATGTCCTTTCCCAGTGACAGTAGGGGCAGCAAAGCACATATTGTATTGTTGCCATCGAGGATAAAAAGATGGGGTTTTCATCATATTGCTTGAGTTAATTCCTCTACATCATGCCATCTTGCTTAATGTGTTACTCCGTTCTTTATGAACTTAACACTCTAGATGCATGTTGGATAGAGGTCTATGTGTGGACTAATAGTAGATGTAGAATCGTTTCGGTCTACTTGACACAGACGTGATGCCTATATTCATGATCATTGCCTTAGATATCGTCATAAATTTGCGCTTTTCTATCAATTGCTCGGCATTAATTTGTTCACCCACCGTATTATTTGCTATCATGAGAGAAGACTCTAGTGAAACCTATGGCCCATGGGTCTATTTTCTATCATATAAGTTTACGATCTATAATTTTAGTTTCCGATCTACTATTTTGCAATCTTTTACTTTCCGGTCTATAAACCAAAAACACCAAAAATATTTACTTTACCGTTTATCTATCTCTATCAGATCTCACTTTTGCAAGTAACTGTGAAGGGATTGACAACCCCTTTATCTCGTTGGGTGCAAGTTGTTGTTTGTTTGTGTAGGTTGTAACACCCCCAGATGATAACCCTGTCATCAAGCTAATTAATGGTTCATGTGCGCATTTTTCACTAAGTCAAAATGCCGCTTGTCCCAAACCCAACTTCAAATTCATACTTGAAATAAAGCAAATATTTATTTCTTCAAATTGCAAAACTTAAATGTTCATCATCTAGCAAATATTTCAAAACAAATGCTATTAAGGAAAACAACATCATCTTCAACTCATATGGGCCTAAGCATTTAAAACAGTGCCAAAACGACACTTTAAATGCCCTATTCTTTTTTTCAAAAAATTCAAATGAATTCTTCTGGTCTCCAAAATATTTGTGGCACTGTCTAAGATCACCAGGGAATAAAAGGGGCACTTCCCATATTTTTCCTAAGTAAATAGCATGCCCAATATTTTTCTTACCCATCTTTGTTTAATAATAATAAAAAAGATGTCACAAAAAGAAAGAGGGGCACTGTGTACTTAGGCATGTCAGCCCAGTGCACCGGCCCAGCCCAGCCCAACCTCACCTCCCTCCCTTCCCACTTCTCATCCATGGCGCGCTGGCCGCACACGCACCGGCCGTGGCCGCGGATGGCCATGTGCCGGCCAGCCGTCGGCTCCCCGATGACCTACACGGATGCCCGCGCCCTCCCTTAACCCTAGACGCCCCCTCCTTTCCCCTTCTGCGCGCCGCCTCCTTCCCCACCACGTGCGGCCGACACCACCATTGCCGTCGCCGCGTCGATTCCGCGCCCACCGCCTCCCGTTCACCTCGCCGACGTGCCCGAACGCCTCCCCGACGTCGACTACATCGACTACGCCGAACGGAACAAGCCGGGAAGCCTCTACACCGCCGCCATCTTCTTCTCCTTCCTCGGATCGAGGTCGACTGACGCCGTCGATTCTGGACGCTCCGCGCCTCCCCGAGCACACTGCCACCTCCCTACGGCTCCTGGTGAGCATCTGCGTCTCCGCTCGCCTCGCACCGCGTTCCCGTGCTCCTAGCTGCGTTCGCCGTAGATGCCCGAGCTCGTCGCCGCCGTTCGTTGTTGTCGTCGTGGCCAAAGCCTTCGCTGCTCGCGTCCGTGCTCGCGGGCGTGCTTAGCATGTTCGCAGCAACCCAACGCACGCATCCGCACGTCCAGCCGTGCTCTGAATCGCCGCACCCGAGTTTCGCCGAACTCCGGCAGCTGCTCGCCTGCCTACTCCTGTAGCAGC
>NW_024120157.1:0-9474 GCF_003073215.2 Triticum urartu
GAAAGATCGGGACCCTCGCCTCTATCAAGTGGTATCAGTTTTCAGGTTGCTCGATGAGATTTTACCAGTTTTTCTTAGTCTAGTTTGCATCTGTCCTTCATACCTAGAGCCCAAGAAAAAGCCACAAAAAAACTTAGATTAGTTCATCCGTGTCAAGACTTTCTGAGCCTTTTCGCTATTGTCACATAGTTTTTGCATTGTTGAATTTTCGGTTGCATCGTGTGTCGAGCTGCTGGTTTCTAGTGTCTAGTATTTTAGAGTTTCGAGTTCTGGTCACGTTTTGTTCACGCAGCATCCGCATACACCATCTTTGTTGTCATCTTCCGCTATCACCACTCACCGCCGTCGTTCATACTCATCTCATCTCATCAGTTCATCTTGCAGTCGTATTCATCTTCGAGAGAGAAAATTGAGTTGCTACGTTGGAACAGAAAAGGGGAGAGCATAAAGGACTATTGATCGGTTGTTTATCTCGGAAGAAAGAGTTGGGCAAAAAGAAAAGGAGCAGATTTCATATAGAAGAAGTGGAGATCGGAGAAAAAAAAGTTGGCATGTCGGTTGTTTGGGCGTACAGATCCGTTTCTTTGGAGAAAGATTTTGGAAGTTAAAAAATCAATTGCCTTGGATCATCACGTTTGGAGAAAAAAAGGAAGTCTTACTAGTTGGCTGATTTCGGTTGGTGGTTTCCATGTTCTGGAAGTCTCCTTGGCGAAAATTAAGGAGAAAAAATAATCAAAGAAAATAGGAGCAGCCAACGTGGGAGATAAATAGGCAAGTTTCGATCAGCTAAAAAAAGGGGGGGTCGGTTGCCTTTTGAGTGAGATCTCGTAGTACTGTATGTAACGTGATCTCGTAGTACTTTTGGGCAGAATTGAAGGAAAGAGATCACGTGAGTTTCCAAGAGAGAGAGAGAGAGAGAGAAATAGGCAAGTCGAATCAGAGAAAAATAAAAAGAAAAACGATTTTATGTTCTGGCCCGAGGACTTGCTTCACGCCTAAACTGGTCGGTTTGGAAAGGATCTTGAAGAAATAAAAGGCAAGTTTGGTGCGGCCTAAAAGAAAGAGATTTAAAAGGAAAGAGAAGTTGCAGATTAGCTCTCATGGAAATCCCGAAATAATAGGCTGGGATTTTTAGCGCTCAATTTAAAAGAAGGAAAGAAGAGTTACATCCGGATTGGAATTTGTTTTAGAAAGAGTGAAAAAAAAGTGCACCGTTTGAGGTTGCCTTATCTCTTACGTGGTGTTTGTTTGAAAAAAAAGGAAAGTTATTTCGGTGGGGAAAGAGCAATCACCGCATGGTTCAAAAAAAAGAGTCAGAGTTTGGAAGATAGAAAAAAAACAGCAGGAGAGAGAGAGAAGTAACGTGGAGAATATTTGGAGGGATCACTTGGTACGATTGCAAAAAAAAGAAGGAACTCAAAGAAGGATACATGTTGCTCAGTTTTGGTTCTGTTGGAAAGGTTTACAAAAAAGGGAGAATACAAGTCAGCTATTGTATTCATTGTCATTGTGGCTTCAGCTCAGCCTATCCATGACGCTCATTATTCGGTTCAGTGTGTGAATTTCATTTGTGTCTTAGGCTCGCGTCTCTAGCACGGTCTAGCCTAGGATCAGCACTCGACCACTTTGAACGAATTTTCAGCTTGCACTAATTAACGTGGTTGTAGCATTTTTTCCCACATATATAAAGCCAACCCAGCTCCACATATTTCTACACCGTCTATCCATACGTTCACCTGGCAATCGCTTTACCCAACTTTTGGAGTTACTTGACACCGCTGGTTGCCGATCACCGCCTGCTGCATGGTAAGACATTGTAAGACATTGATATTTGCTTTACTGTGAGCGTTTTCCTACCACATCCTAGTAGTTATAGGAACATTATTTTTGGATTTTGTTTCTTGTTTCTACTAATCATGACAGGATCTAGAGTCAATCCATGGGCTTTGTCGATCGCGGGAGACGTGCCACCACCTATGCAAATTCCACAACGATCACGAGAGGTGCATAAACATCCAAATGCACATGATCAGGTTAATGTTTCTATACCATCATTTAATGGCCGTTTTAGACCTGCTTTATATATTGAATGGGAGTTCGACATAAATATTATATTTGCTTCCCATAATTTTGATGAATGTAAAAAAGTTAAGGTTGCGGTTGGTTCTTTCACTGGTTATGCTTTAGTTTGGTGGAGTGAATATTATCGGTTACACCGTGATTATATACCTATTACTTGGGATGATTTGAAACTTGCCATGCGACATACATTCGTCCCCGCTTATTATACTCGTGACATGATTAAAAAGTTGCAACATTTAAAACAAGGTAGTGACACTGTAACGAAATATTATGATACTTTACAAAATACCTTGTTGCATTCCTCTTTAGAAGAAAGTGAAGAAGAATTATGGATAGATTTTGGGGAGGATTAAACCGTGACATTCAGGAGATACTAATTCATGAAACATGTTATCCTATGGACCGTTTGTTTCGTCTTTCTTGCAAAGCTGAACAGGAGATAACAAGACATGTTGCCCACAAGATAAATAAGCGGAAGGTGCAAATCCCACGAGTTGCGACGGTTGTTCCTTCCACCACTGCGTCTCCTATGGCAACAACATCCATTGTTGAGAGCACTACATCAGCTCCACCATGTGACGTATCGCCACCTAGAGTGCCTACATCATCTTTGTTGATCATAAGAGGTAATGACAAAGGTACCGATCTTCCACCTCCACATGAGTATGATGAATTCCTTGTCAATTTAAATGAACCATGCGATGAGCTACCCACTACTTTGATCACACCAGCTATTTTAGAGGACTATGTTCATGATTTGACTTTGCCATGTGATCAAACAATTTTGAGTGAACCCATTGAATTAACTATTGATGCAAAAGAACCATGTGAATCAGTGAAAAGATCAGATTTGGATCAAATACGTTTGAAAATAGTTGTGCCAATGTTTAATCATTTTGATATGACCTCTAATCTTGGTGATGGTTCATCAAGGTTGGGATGGTTTAATGATGAGCATTGCCAATCTTTTATTATGAACATAAAGAGTGATTCAAGATCCAAACGCAACAAAGGACGATACAAAAGGCGGTAGTTTTTCTCCGTGAGGAGGTCTTGAGGGGTCTTCCCGGGAGGGGTCTTGAATCCACTTGAGGGATCTTCTCCGTAGAGGTCGCGAACTCTGATGGAGAAGGTATCAAGCGGATGAGCAAAGCTCTGTCTCTCAAATGAGCTAATGCTTTGCTAAACCTAGAAAGTGGGAGGAGGAGGAGGAGTATATATAGTCTAAGTGGGCAAAGGGGTACATGGGCCTTGGCCCAACACACTGTGTGCAGATAGGCGTCGATCGTCCGGCAGCTACCAGACGTCCGGTGGCTCATGAGGGTCCAGTAGCGATCGGACGTCCGACATTTCAGCTCTGATCGGGTGGCGTCGGATTTCCAACGGACGTCGGAAGTCCGGTCGTCGATCATCCGGAGAGTTCAGACTTCCGATAATTTCCATTCTGTTGTGTGACACCGGTCATCCGGAGAAGCTCGGCCGTCCGGTCGCTGGGATGAGTCGCACGTCCGGTCGGTGTTAGTCGTCTGGCAGCTATAGCGTCGTTGGCTAGGGCTTGGCTGGCAGGCTGGCGCTTCAGGCGTCAGACGTCCGGCCTGGTTCGGTTGTCCGGTGGCTGGAGATTTTCCGGCAGCTCTTCCTCTTGTCCTTCGTACTTGGTGTCCTCGTCGTCTTGGCCGTTGGGTGTAGTTGCTCCGTTGCTATCCTCTGGGTACCCGATCACACATAGTGTTTCCGCTTGAGGTAATAGCTATGTCTCACATGTAGAAAGTGGTAGTTCAGAGAGGAGCGAGTTCACCTTATCTTCAATAGCCTTTGCTCAAGCTCTTGTCATTGGTCCAAGTGGTGTCATGGGAGACATAGGTATGTCCATGGGATGACCTTAGGATGATCCGCATCAGATTTGGTCCCTGGAGTTCAAAGGAGTTTGATATAAACTCCTAGTCGGATCGTCAAAGTCGTCTCCACCAAATCGATAGTTATCATCTCATCGAAAGATCGGGACCCTCGCCTCTATCATTGCTCCACCTCCTTGGCCCTTCCCGCCAACTCCTCCTTGACCTTTCTCCTTATCATGCTTCTCATATTCATCCCTCTGCTTCTTGACGAGATGTTCAACCTGATGACACTCCTGGAGATCATGGCCCTTGGTCTGATGGATTTTGCAGTGCGGCCCATCACCCTTCCCAGCCTTCTCGGCAGCCGCGGCTTCCCTGCAATCAACGCACACGGAAACTTCCTTGCCGGGAACCTTGGTCTTGGCCTTCTTGCTGGTACTAGGTGCGCTCGACCCCTCAACTGTCATCACTGCCTTATCCTTGCGGCTTTTGCTGTGCTTCTTGTTCTTCTTCTTCTGATTGGTAGCCTCGTTGTCATCCTCTGAGTCGATGTCAACGCAATCCTCTTCACTGGGGAGCCGCCTCCCTTCCTCTACCTAAGCACACTTATCCACTAGAGTGTACATCTCCTTCACAAGTTTGGGCAACCGAATGTTCATCCTGGAACGTATCCGATGATTGCGCACATTGGACTGGAATGCAGCTATCACAGCTGCCGGGTGGATGTCTGGAATGCTCCGGTGTACTCGGCTGATCCTCTGTATGTACTTCCATAGAGTCTCTCCTTCCTTTTGCGGGAGGAGCTACAAGTCGTCGGGCCTCCCTGGTTCTTGATGGCCGCCCGTGAAGGCACCAACAAACTCATGGCACAGGTCAGCCTAGGTTGAAATGGAGTTCGATGGCAGGTGCATTAGCCAAGACTTCACATTTGTCTTGAGTGCCAAAGGGAAGTAATTGGCGAACACCTTCTCGTCTCTTCCCCTGGTAGCTTGAACATCAATGGTGTAGATGCTCAAGAACTCTGCCGTGTTTAGTCTCCCATCATACTTCTCTAGTATTTTCGCCTTGAACATGCGAGTGGATGGCCAACGGACTTGCCACAACTCATGGGTGAAGGCCAGGGACCTATCCTTGAAAGGTAGGTACCCAACTTCGCTGAGCGCGACCTCGTCGACATCGGGGCCATCTGTCGGATTCTGGGTTCCATAGACCCTTGAGAGGTTTGACTCTGGGGTGCGTGTGAAGAACTCGTCCTCCCCAGTCTGCCCGCACAATGATTCGAAGGCCTAGCTCGACGAACCCAAGGGACAAGAGAGACATCAGTTTATCCTGGTTCGGGCCACCTTGCGGTGTAATACCCTACTCCAGCTTTGGGGTGAATTGCCTCAAGGGGTTGAGGATGAACTAGTACAGTGGGCGAATAGCCTCAGGAGGTGAGGTGTTCTTGAGCTCGATGAGCTGGTGGGTGAGAGGATGATCTGAATAATCCCCGCTTCTATGGTGGTGGCTAAGTCCTATTTATAGTGGCCTTGGTCCTCTTCCCAAATATAGGCGGGAAGGGATGCCACAACGGCCAAATTCGATGGGAGACAACTAGTACAAGTTATCTTGACAAAAGTGGTCTTTGCCTGCGAAAGCCTCCGGAGGTGACGCCATGGTGGGCTCCGTGATGACCTCCTTCCCGCCGTCCTAGTGGTCTTGGTCTTGTTGCAATGATATGGAAACCTTTGCTTGATTCCTCGGGACCCCACGCCTGCGCTTTCCTCCTTAGCACCAAAGAGGAAACTGGTACGCTGCGCCCGCTGGCGCCCGCCTGGCCTTGGTCGTCATGGCTCACGTCATGCGAACCTCGTGAGGTGCACCTTGCATAAATATCTCCGCTCCTTGGGAGCCAGCCTGGTGAGGCCGCCCCCCAGGGAGGTCTTGGCGTCGTCCACCTCATGAGGCTTCGCCCCTCTCGAGGGTCTTGGGTTGCTAATGCTGAAGCTGGGTTGTACCGGGCCGTTGACAGAGCCATGTCGTGGGCCGCAGGCAGGCAAGACTGGGTACCCTTGTTTCCAAGACACAGACAGTAGCCCCCGGGCCCAAGGCATGCTCGACCTTGGCTTTGAGGTGAAGCCAAAGGGCTAGTGCGGAGCGCTGTTGGCCCTAACCGCCTGTGGCCTTGGTCAACATGTGGCGATCGATGGGACGTGGGCGCCTCCGCTTCCCCATGCTGCCTCGGCAACCGTCTGACTTGACAAGACTTCACTACATGCAGATAAAACCATCATTGCGTGGGATCATGGAGGCCAGCGGTTGGCCTCCCTCCAACTATAAATAAGTAGAGGGGTGGAGCCCCCCTTTGCTCATGTCTGTCTTCTCACAGTCTTCTTCTTCTTCTTCTTTCTTGTCTCTCCGTCTTGCTGCAGCTCCCATGGCGCCGGTCAGGAGGTTCTCTGCGGCGGAAAAGGGAAAGGCCCCTAGAGAGGAGCCTGAACCACTTCTACCGAAGAAAAGGTTCAGCCACCCTCGCGATGCCGGGGAGAGACAGGAGGTCACGCGGCCCTGGTACGAGCGACCACCGCCTGGCTTCCCGCTCCCCCTGTTCGCCCGTGCGCATGGCCCCGGAGAGGGCGGCAACGCCCAGCGCCGTGTAGGCCACGTCCATGGAGACCAGGATGAGGCTGCATGGTCGGCCGGCCCGCGAACCCATGTTGATGGCTCCTCGTGTGAGTTCGTGATATGGGCGGCAATGCTGCCGCGCACTTGGATCCGATTCTCGCAGTTCTTCGCTGAGGAGATGCTGCTGAGGGGGCCGTTAGAGTTGTGGCTGCAGCACGCTGGGTGCTGTAGCCTAGCCACAGGGGCGGAGGTCGAGGCCATCCCTCTGGGCGGCATCTTCATGATTCGAGGATGGGGCGAGGTTACCCGTGCCTGCCGCACGGATGGGGCCCTCGCCATCCACTTCAAGTACGATGGCGCTTTCACGCTGTTCTTCAAGGTCTTCGACAAGGAAGGCCGCTGCCTAGAGTGTTGCCCTGGGGAAAGCCTCTAGCATGGCGCGGCAGCGGGCAATGAGCCTGGTTCCGGTCCTACTGACAGCTCCTCCAGTAGTAGCGACGACTCCTGGGAGTCTAGTGACTCTCCCGAGCCTAGCGAGTGTCCGGAGTCGAGCGACGACACCTACATGCCTCCGAGCTCTCACCGTGCATGGAGCGTGGCGGCGGCATCCGCTCGACTTCGACGATGATCTAGTTGGGGTTGTCGCCGGCCTCACATGGCCCACTTTTGATAACGACGTCGACGGTGTTGCCCGTAGCCAGGGCTCCTTGAAGTTTTTCTTCTTTTATTCCCTGCGAGGAACCGAGACAAACCCCGCGGGGGCATGTAAAAAAATATTGTAATGCTTTTGCTTTGAAGTTTATTATTCCGAGTATAAGGTTGCAGTTGTATGTCCCGCTTCGGCATTGTTCCCCCTTTTCGTTCTCACGGTATCTTAGCTCCCTACACCGACAGGTCCCAGTCCCCAGGCAGGATTCAGCCGTCACTGGCATGGCAGGTTGCGATGCCGTGGTCAAGGCCAGGAAGTGAGCGGCCCGAGGTCCGGTAAGAGCTCCTGAGGCGCGATGCTCAAGAGGTCCTCTTCGGCGTGCAAGCAGCTCCCTGGAGGCCAAAAAGGTAAGTAGCGTTGCCGGAGTGAGTTCATGAGAGTGGACAACATCGGACGGAGAGATTCACGCCGACATGCATGGGTGACTTATCTTTTGGCAAGCCTGAGGTGATTCCTTTGTGCGGCGCCCGATTTTTGCTTTAGCGGTGGTGCTACTAGGTAGGGCTCATGCCAGCCTCCCTTTCCTCGCTCATCTAATTGCTCTGCGTCCTCGGGTCCCGACCCTCGAGCGAGGCTCAGCCGCCGCTAGTATGCCAGGCTACGATGCCGTGTTAAAGGCTAGGGGGTGAGGACTGGAGAGTCAGTAGGAGCTCCTGAGGCGCGATGCTCAGGGCCCCCCTTTAATGCGCAAGCGAATCGCGTAAAAAAGGGGTGGCCGGCGGGGCCGCCTGTAATTAAGCTCTCGAGATTCCTGCGAGTTAGTCTGAGAGGAGAATATACCTCATAATCGCGTTTGATATTCTGCCGCTGATCTTTCCGCAAGAAGATGAAGGCACTGAGGATCTGGTGAGGTGACCTACACGGAGCGGGCCGCGAGCCAGAGCTCGATCTCTCAAATTTGTCAGCGTTGCAGGGACAGACCCGAGCACAAGCCCGTGCCAGCATGTGTAGCCCCTGTCGCGGGATGAGCAGGAGGATGGTCAACAATGTGGGAAGCCACGAAGGGCAACAGGCAAGCAGGTGATAACATAAAGCATCTCATGGAAGGAGATAACGCTAGTTCTGGTAGATGCAAACGACACATGCCACATGGACAGGCCCACGCAGCCCGGGGATGATGCAGCCCAAGGGGCGCCCCCAACAGAGCGGCTAGAAGATGCAGAAAGATGCATGCCCCAAGGACAGGCCCATGTGATCTGGGGATAATGCAGCCCGAGGGGCGGCCCCAACTAAATAAACTGAAAAATGTCACCTGGCTCCGTTGCTGAAGAGATGTTGGAGTAGCTGAAGGCACGTGCTGAAGAAGTCACTCCTCATGAGCCACCTGGGTCCAGAACCTCGGGAGGCTCGTGAAGAACTGTCGCCATCTCCGCCAGGACCGCGTGGTGCCTGGCCTCCTGAGCCGCCACGATGCTCCGCAGGCGAAGCTAGAAGGTAACAGCCGCGTTCGATAGGCCAAAAGGCATGCGAACGTAGCTGTGAGGGGGCCCCTCACACCGACCAACGTGCGATGGCCAGAAGTGCTCCTTCAATGCGGCCATTTTGAGCCCTAGAATGTTGACGCAGATGCGCAGCTTGTTGTCCTCGTCAGGATAAGGATATGTGCCAGACGGCGGGCGGCGGTCGCCGCGCATGGCTCTCGCCTCTTGAAGCTCCTCGGTCGCCTTGGTGATGAACTCCTGAGCACCTGGCACCCCGTGCCTTGTGCCCTCGTGAGGGAAGCGTGCGATGAAGCATGCCTCCATGTGGTGCCCAAGAGCCTCCCTCGTGACATTGGTTAAGTCAGAGGCCCTCCAAAAGAGAGCCCCCGAGACCTGCCTGAGGAGGGCTCCGAGCGTGCCTTCCTATGCGCGAGAGGGAGGCAACCCGTCCATGGGCACAGGTCCTGAGGTGGTGCCACTGGAGACACCGCTCTCTTGAGGCTCTTGGCAGAGCAGCTTCTTCTTTTTCTTGGGGACAACCTCAGGAGGGTAGATGGTGCCCTTGTTGTTTGGCTCCTCGACTGCTGCTGCCTCGTAGGCGCACTCGAGAGAGCACACCACATCCTTCTCCTCGCAGGCGATCGTGATGATGTCGCAGTTCCATGGCATCTTGAGGACATTGTAACCATGGCGAGTCACCGCCATGAACTTGGCCAGGGCTGGATATCCAAGGATGGCATTCGATCACGATCTAGAGCATTCGATCACGAACGCGTGGCCGCAAACCGCACCTCATTTGGAGCTTCCTAGCTCCTCCTAC
>NW_024120158.1:0-11251 GCF_003073215.2 Triticum urartu
GGCCCGCAGCGCCACACCGCCCCGCCCGCCCCAAAACCACTCCCCACCGCCGGCGACTGCCAACCAGAGGTCTCACAACTTCGAGTTCCCACCGACCACTAATTTATTACCATTTCTGTCCTTCATATACGTGCTGACGGGTGAGCCCTATGGTAATGTGCACTGCTGAATGTGGACCGTTCGACTAGTCAATTGATCGTGTCATCAACAAATTACGGAGCTGTATGGTGAGCCAGTGACCATATGATCACCCTAAAATGTATTTTATTAACACAACACAGACTCAAACTACCATTTCTTTCTTTCATATACGGGCTGACAAGTGGGCCCCATGGTTACGCGCCCCGATGGTGAAACACTAGTTGCGCCACGTGGAACGTTTGACTGGTCAATTGATTGTGTCATCAACAAAATACGGAGTTGTACGGGTGAGCCAGTGACCGTATAATCATGACATGTATTTTTTAACACGGTACAGACGCAAGGGCTCATATATACGCGCAAGCACTCACCGCTATAAGCGCACACACGCAGACCCTACCCCTATGAGCACCTTCGAGAGAGTGAGCCAGCATATGATCTTGAGATTTTATGAAGACACCATAGGTGCCTCGCAGTCGAGTGGAATGTATCCTCCCACTGAACGCCATCACCGAAAAATACTGAAATTAACCCAGGATAAATGCGAGCACCGGGACTTTAACCCTGGTGGGCTCGAGAAACCACTGTCCTCCTTACCATCCAACCACATGTTGGTTAGCACGGCAAAATGTATGTGGTGACCGTGATGAGCTTATTCTGAAGTCCAGTGACCATATCGTGCTTTCGCTTCAAATATAATGACTATATGTGTCGTCAAAAAAATACGGAGCACGCATCAAATGCAAAGTCCGTCAGTGTCATCAAGAAAATACGGAGACGTATCGTGAGCTAGATATCGTATGATCACCACGAGAATGTATACGGTGACCGTAATGAGCATATTCTGAAGTCCAGTGACCGTATAGTGCTTTAGCTTGAAATACAGTGACCGTCATGCGTGAATGTGTCGTGGGCATGCATACTTTTAGTGGGCCGAGAGATAGTTTGTGTGCGTATGTGAAAGTGGTGTAGAAAGTGGGGGTGTCCGATGGAGACAAGGAGAGATATGCCCTTCGTATCTCTTTCCCGTGACTAATATTTTAGGAGAATATATAAACATTCACAATGCAGAACAAATATTTTTGGATGCACCATGCAATTAACTTTCATGTATAACATTGTACTATTGTATATGCTTATTTTCTTAGTGGCCGATTGCGTGTGTGGTCTGTTGGGCACATCATTTCTAGTTGTGGTGGGTCAACATGAGGACTCATGGATCGGTTCCATCCTGCGCCACATAGGTTGGACCAAGACGCGTTACACGAAGACCCATGTCGAGGACTCGGCGTACAACACGAAGCTAGTTACCAGAGTCGCGGAGGACTCTGTCCCCACTGCTGATAAGCCGACTATATATTATTTGTAACCCTAGGCCCCCAGTATGTTATAGAAGCTTGGGGGCTAGTTCGTCGATAGTATACACACACGCACAATGCCTGGTATTCAAGTGTACTTTGTACACACCCCTATCACTAATATACAGTACCGGGAGTAGGCTTTTTCCTAAACTGCAAGGGTCCGAACTAGGGTAAAACTTTGCCTCATATTACCATCCAGCCTAACAATCAGGGATATCCTACGGAATGATATGATGGAATCATATATGCCAACTACTAAGACTAGCCACAATTGGTAGTAATATAGACTAGTAACATGCCCATGTTACTAGCCTATGTTACTACCTCTATAGTGGGAAGTAACATATGTGTCGTAACATAGAGAACTTCATTTATTAGGTTATAGACACATCTTGCCTTGATATGTGTGATGCTACTCATACTAGTAGTAACTAGCTATCTTACCACTTTCATCTCTTTCTTCATTTATTACATGCCACA
Source organism: Triticum urartu (assembly GCF_003073215.2). Lineage (NCBI taxonomy): Eukaryota > Viridiplantae > Streptophyta > Magnoliopsida > Poales > Poaceae > Triticum > Triticum urartu. Next base: position 1,983 of record NW_024120158.1, read on the forward strand.
TCATCTATTTAACCTAGATATGTGTGATGTTACTACCAATGTTACTCCCACTGTGGGTAGTCTAAGAGAGAGGTATGTCTGGGGGGGTAATGTGTGCGAGAGAGGCCTAAACATAATGTGCGTGCGGGAGACACGTAGGCACATATATGTGCGTATAGAGGGCTAGTAGAGACCGTGCATGTGTATATATGCATGTGAGAGAAATAGTGTTTTCCAACTGAGATTAGTGAAAAGAGTGGTACATAGTAGTCAGAAAGAGAGAGAGAGAGATACAGAGAGAGAGTGTGTGTGAGACTCCCCGACACCCTGAGAGAGATTGTGAGCATGTGTGAAAGAGAAATGCCGATGCATATAAAGTGTGTGCACATATGCGGTAGATCGAGAGATATATAGCGCGTTTGTGAGAACGGGCCGAGGCATAGTGCATCTACGTGTAAAAGGCGGTTCTATGCATTAAATTAAAATATAAATGGCATTATTATTTTTGGATGAGATCATGAATTTTGCAAATTGCATATGGACGAAAATCGGTCTATCAGACACCCATACTCTATTGAATTCTAGAATGTGCATGTGTTTATTTCATATTATCGATCCATAGAGTGAGAGTGGTTTGAAATACAGGCAATGGATGCTTTTCCAATTCATATATAAACATTAATTAGTGCACTCCATGTTGTTAGTGTGAAGCACTTTATACATTTGTCACTTGCATGGATACATTCCAAATTGCTAGCTACGAAATAGAATACATGTCGAATTCAACATAAAGGGGGTTTCAAAGATTCGAATTCATAGGAAGTGCATTCATCTATTTGAACACGAGATAATCGAATTTGTAAATCACATGTAAAAGGGGGCATCAATCTTTGTTGTGCGTTTGAACATGCTATATATATATATTCATACGCATGTCTAACTTTTTTTTGCAACCAAGGAGATTATATCTGGAACCATGCATGAACTGAGGTAAGTTGCATATTATTTAATATATACTCGTGTACAATGTATATTCAAACATACCACCTCCATTCCAAAATAATCGTAGCTTTAGGATTTTCAAAAGTAAAGATTTGTGAAGTTTGACAAATCCTGAAAGTTCAATTCAAGAGAACCGAAAACGTTAATGCTTCTGCTCCCAAATATTGAACGAAGCGCCAAATAGGCCTCTGGTCACCTGAAACCGCGCGAGACTAATGTTTGGTGGTAGGAAATTACTGTCCTGACTCTAGCCCATGTAGCCTATTGGCCCGATGTCCGAAGGTCTAAACTGGGTTAGGTTTGTAACTTCACCAAGACGCCAGTCTCAACCGCCTCCGAGAAGCATTCATACGCCGTGGGCGCCTAAACACCCATGCGCTCGGCCGAAATCTATCCTGCCCGCATTTGGGACACCTGAGATTACTGTCCTACCCCCAACCCGCAATATGTCCGAAATTTTAGAGGGGGGCAAAGTTTGTAACTTTCCCCAAATTTCAAACAAGCGCGTTGCAAACTGAAACATTGTTCCCCCTTAGTTTCCCGCCTCCCTCCGTTTCCCCATTCATACTCCATGGGCACCAAAGCGCCCTCTCCACCAGCCGCGAAACCCCAGCCTCCTCCGTCCTCCACCCCATAGAGCCCAATCCACTGCCGCCCTCCTCCATCACGCCGGAGCCGGTACCCCGATGTCGTCGTCCAATGCAACCGCAACCACAACACCCTCAAGGACTTAGCAGTTAAAGCCGAGGTAGAGCTGCCTCCACGACGCCGACGCCGACGTGCGCCGTACCAGAACCACTCTGACCACGCCGTCCTGCGCCTCACTGCTGCCGCTCCACTATCGCAACCGTCCATCGCACTGGAGCTGTTCCCGCTATGCCTTCGTTCACCGCCTCGGATCTGGTTCCCCGCCACCGACAGACAGCCACCGCACCACACTCAACAACTTGGCCATGGGTTCATCCAAGGCTCCACCATCCTCCACAACTTCTCGTTTCCAGTGAACCACAAGAAGATCATTGGAAAATCAGAAGGAGGACACAACACTGCCAGCAGAAAGAGGTACTCCTCTTCCCTTATTCGTGCAAACCTTACGTCTCTGCTCACACCGTATTCATCCCACGAAAGTAACTAGTTGAGCGTTTCTTACTGCATCTTCTTCGTGATACTAAATGCACAAGGTTTCCTTCCTTTACTATTTCACCTTTGCTAGAGGTCAGTAGCCCGCCTGGATTTCAATTCAGGGTCAGTCGAACCGCAATTAAAAGAAGTAGCACCTGCTTAGGCGCGCGGAGCACCTAGTCCGCCTGTTCGTCGGGGAAGCGGCACATCGGTGTCTATGATAGGGGTGTGGGGTGCAAGAGTTGCTTGCGCCCGATCTGGAGGTCGACAGGGCTTGAATGGATGGTTGGGGGCCGATGCCAAGCACGGCGGTGTGGTGCGGTCGAGGGGAGGGCGCAGGAAGGGGACTGGGCCGGTGGTCGCTGGCGTTTTGAGGAAGATCGTCAACACTGACTGGTTGGAGGTAGATGAAGGCGATCTACCCGTTCTTTGTACATCGGACGGTGCAGAAAAAATGGACCAACCTATTTGTTTTTAGTCGACTGTTATTTTCATAGAATCCTGTAGTAATTTAGTGTGCCATGCATGTGGTAGAGCTATCATATGTCTCCCGTCATCTATTTCTCACCGACCTACTATCTGCTACCTTTACATTGTACTAATTGTGCACACACTTCACCCATACTCACACTATTTTTTTATGCATGGGTATTTCAGACTCTGACGCGGTGTTGATGAATGCAGAAAAGAAAAGACAGAAGTCGCTCCAGTGTAATTCGAAGAGAAGCACTAAGCGTTTCAGCGCTCTAAAGGGTGCAGTGTCAGCAGTTAGAGACAGTAAACGTATCTCTGCAGTTGATGATCTCAATTTCCACACACAACCATCCTAGGTGCTTGCTTTAACTTCGCGCTATCAAATGTGGTTGCATGTTGCATATGGTGTCTAACTTGTATTGCTTCCAATTTGGTTAAATTGCATCTGCTTACTTTACACATTATACCTTTGATAATGACATGCCTTCCCGTTTTTAATACATACTACATATGTCTATTAACCATGTTCGTACATCAAACTAATGCTCTTTTGTATCCCTCGTCAATCACTTATGATGAGACAGTCACCCCAGTGGGTTACTGTGAGACGCCATACTCGTTTAAAGAGTGCAATGTCATCCTCCCCACATGATTCTCAAGAAACAACAAGGCTAAATGAAGATAGTCAACGTAGCTCTCTAGTTGATGACCGCAATTCCCCCACACCACCATCACAGGTGCTTGCTCTAACTTCGCAGTGTGATATGTGGTTGCATGTTGCATACGGTGTCTAGCTTGTAATGCTTCTAATTAGGGTAAATTGCATCTGCTTAGTTTACACATTATACCTGTGAATATGACATGCCTTCCTTTTTTGGTACACACTACATCTATGTGTTAACCTTGTTCTTACATGAAACTACCTCTCTTCTGTATCCTGCATCAATCACTTACGATGAGTCACCTTTATTCATTGCATATTGCATATTATTTCTAGCCTGTTGCCATGTATTGCTTCTAATTTGGTCAAATACATTTGTTAGGGCACCCTTTTAATTTGACAGAGTGATATTGGTTTCATCTTTCATATGGTTTCTAGCTTGCATTGATTCTAACAAGTTCAAGCACCTTGTGCTTAGTTTACAATTTATACATCATACATGTCAATATGTCACGCCGTCCTGTTTTCATACATATTCCATCCTCCTATCATGCGGCTGCCTTACATGAAAGTAGTGTTCGTCAGTATCATGCATCAATGAGTTCTGAAGAGCAAATTGTATTCCTTTTTCTTTTGGGTTTGACTTGACAAGGCAAAATCAAGAAAGAGGAAGGAAAAGAGTAAGGAAGGCGATGATGGTGGTCCACTGCAACAACGTAAACGGAGCATCTGCACCGATTCTCCTTATATTGATAGTGCATTAGAAGGTCCAAGTCTCCGCTCCCCTACTCCACCATCCAAGGTGCTTGCTCTAACTTGGCAGTGTCATATCTGGTTGCATGTTGCATATGGTGTCTAGCTTGTATTGCTCCTAATTAGTGTAAACTGCATCTCCTTAGCTTACACATGATACGTGTGAATATGACACGCTTTCCTGTTTTTGGTACATACTATATCTGTCTATAACTCCATGTTCTTACATGAAACTACTCTTTTTGTGTATCCTGCATCAGTCACTTATGATGGGACACCTTTAAGTTGGCAGTGTGATATTGGTTTGCATCTTGAATATGATTTCTAGCATGTATTGATTCTAGTTTGATGAGTGCCACCTATGACGAGACAGTTTTAACTTGGCAGAGTGATATTGATTGCACCTTTCATATGGTGTCTAGTTTGCAGTGCTTCTAATTTGTTGAAGTGCCTTCTGCTTAGTTACCACATCATAGGTGTGAATATGTCACGCCATCCTGTTTTTCATACATATTCCATCCTCCTATCGTACGTGTGAATATGAAACATTGTCTTTTTTGTATATATTCCATCCTCCTATCGTACGTGTGAATATGAAACATTGTCTTTTTTGTATATATTCCATCCTCCTATCGTACGTGTGAATATGAAACATTGTCTTTTTTGTATATATTCCATCCTCCTATCGTACGTGTGAATATGAAACATTGTCTTTTTTGTATATATTCCATCCTCCTATCGTACGTGTGAATATGAAACATTGTCTTTTTTGTATATATTCCATCCTCCTATCGTACGTGTGAATATGAAACATTGTCTTTTTTGTATATATTCCATCCTCCTATCGTACGTGTGAATATGAAACATTGTCTTTTTTGTATATATTCCATCCTCCTATCGTACGTGTGAATATGAAACATTGTCTTTTTTGTATATATTCCATCCTCCTATCGTACGTGTGAATATGAAACATTGTCTTTTTTGTATATATTCCATCCTCCTATCGTACGTGTGAATATGAAACATTGTCTTTTTTGTATATATTCCATCCTCCTATCGTACGTGTGAATATGAAACATTGTCTTTTTTGTATATATTCCATCCTCCTATCGTACGTGTGAATATGAAACATTGTCTTTTTTGTATATATTCCATCCTCCTATCGTACGTGTGAATATGAAACATTGTCTTTTTTGTATATATTCCATCCTCCTATCGTACGTGTGAATATGAAACATTGTCTTTTTTGTATATATTCCATCCTCCTATCGTACGTGTGAATATGAAACATTGTCTTTTTTGTATATATTCCATCCTCCTATCGTACGTGTGAATATGAAACATTGTCTTTTTTGTATATATTCCATCCTCCTATCGTACGTGTGAATATGAAACATTGTCTTTTTTGTATATATTCCATCCTCCTATCGTACGTGTGAATATGAAACATTGTCTTTTTTGTATATATTCCATCCTCCTATCGTACGTGTGAATATGAAACATTGTCTTTTTTGTATATATTCCATCCTCCTATCGTACGTGTGAATATGAAACATTGTCTTTTTTGTATATATTCCATCCTCCTATCGTACGTGTGAATATGAAACATTGTCTTTTTTGTATATATTCCATCCTCCTATCGTACGTGTGAATATGAAACATTGTCTTTTTTGTATATATTCCATCCTCCTATCGTACGTGTGAATATGAAACATTGTCTTTTTTGTATATATTCCATCCTCCTATCGTACGTGTGAATATGAAACATTGTCTTTTTTGTATATATTCCATCCTCCTATCGTACGTGTGAATATGAAACATTGTCTTTTTTGTATATATTCCATCCTCCTATCGTACGTGTGAATATGAAACATTGTCTTTTTTGTATATATTCCATCCTCCTATCGTACGTGTGAATATGAAACATTGTCTTTTTTGTATATATTCCATCCTCCTATCGTACGTGTGAATATGAAACATTGTCTTTTTTGTATATATTCCATCCTCCTATCGTACGTGTGAATATGAAACATTGTCTTTTTTGTATATATTCCATCCTCCTATCGTACGTGTGAATATGAAACATTGTCTTTTTTGTATATATTCCATCCTCCTATCGTACGTGTGAATATGAAACATTGTCTTTTTTGTATATATTCCATCCTCCTATCGTACGTGTGAATATGAAACATTGTCTTTTTTGTATATATTCCATCCTCCTATCGTACGTGTGAATATGAAACATTGTCTTTTTTGTATATATTCCATCCTCCTATCGTACGTGTGAATATGAAACATTGTCTTTTTTGTATATATTCCATCCTCCTATCGTACGTGTGAATATGAAACATTGTCTTTTTTGTATATATTCCATCCTCCTATCGTACGTGTGAATATGAAACATTGTCTTTTTTGTATATATTCCATCCTCCTATCGTACGTGTGAATATGAAACATTGTCTTTTTTGTATATATTCCATCCTCCTATCGTACGTGTGAATATGAAACATTGTCTTTTTTGTATATATTCCATCCTCCTATCGTACGTGTGAATATGAAACATTGTCTTTTTTGTATATATTCCATCCTCCTATCGTACGTGTGAATATGAAACATTGTCTTTTTTGTATATATTCCATCCTCCTATCGTACGTGTGAATATGAAACATTGTCTTTTTTGTATATATTCCATCCTCCTATCGTACGTGTGAATATGAAACATTGTCTTTTTTGTATATATTCCATCCTCCTATCGTACGTGTGAATATGAAACATTGTCTTTTTTGTATATATTCCATCCTCCTATCGTACGTGTGAATATGAAACATTGTCTTTTTTGTATATATTCCATCCTCCTATCGTACGTGTGAATATGAAACATTGTCTTTTTTGTATATATTCCATCCTCCTATCGTACGTGTGAATATGAAACATTGTCTTTTTTGTATATATTCCATCCTCCTATCGTACGTGTGAATATGAAACATTGTCTTTTTTGTATATATTCCATCCTCCTATCGTACGTGTGAATATGAAACATTGTCTTTTTTGTATATATTCCATCCTCCTATCGTACGTGTGAATATGAAACATTGTCTTTTTTGTATATATTCCATCCTCCTATCGTACGTGTGAATATGAAACATTGTCTTTTTTGTATATATTCCATCCTCCTATCGTACGTGTGAATATGAAACATTGTCTTTTTTGTATATATTCCATCCTCCTATCGTACGTGTGAATATGAAACATTGTCTTTTTTGTATATATTCCATCCTCCTATCGTACGTGTGAATATGAAACATTGTCTTTTTTGTATATATTCCATCCTCCTATCGTACGTGTGAATATGAAACATTGTCTTTTTTGTATATATTCCATCCTCCTATCGTACGTGTGAATATGAAACATTGTCTTTTTTGTATATATTCCATCCTCCTATCGTACGTGTGAATATGAAACATTGTCTTTTTTGTATATATTCCATCCTCCTATCGTACGTGTGAATATGAAACATTGTCTTTTTTGTATATATTCCATCCTCCTATCGTACGTGTGAATATGAAACATTGTCTTTTTTGTATATATTCCATCCTCCTATCCCGCGCTTGCCTTACATCAAAGTAGTGTTCGTTTGTATCATGCATCAACCAGTTATGCAGAGTTAATTTTATTCATCTTCTTGTGGTTTTGACTTCATAAGGCAATATCAGAAAATAGGAAGAAAAAGAATAACTTAGGGGATGTTGGTGGTCTTCCGCACCGACGCAAACAGAGACTCTCTAGATTTGCCACTGCTACTGCTAATGAAGTTGAAGTCCCAAGTCTACATGATGAGTTCATCTCCCGTACTCCATCATCGCAGGTGCTTGCTCTAAGTTGACAGTGTGATAATTGGTTTCATGTTGCATATGTTGTCTAGCCTGTATTTCTTCTACTTTGATTAAATTTCACCTGCTGAGTTTATACGTTATACATGTGCATATGACATGGCATTCTATATCTAGAATACACTGCATCTATCTATCATACCATGTTCTTACATCAAAGTACTGCTGTTGTGTATCCTGCATCAGTCACTCATGATTGGACGCTTTTAACATGGCATTTTGATAGTGGTTGCATCTTGCATTGATATCTACATTGTAATGCTTCTAATTTTTTGAATTGCCACTTATGACAAGACACTTTTAACTTGGCAGAGTAATATTGGTTGCATCTTTCATATGGTGTCTAGCTTGCATTACTTAAATTATTTTGAAAATCCTTCTTCTTAGTTTACACATTATAGCTGTGAATATGTCATGTCGTCCTGTTTTTCTTACATATTCCATCCTCATACGGTTGTCTTACATCAAAGTATTGCTTGTCTGTATCATGCATCAATGAGTTTTGAAGAGCGACTTTATTCTTTTGTGTTGTGGGTACGGCTTGACATGGCAAAGTAAAAAAAGAGCAAGGAAAATAATATAGTAGGGAGTGGTGTTACTCATCGGGAGAAGCGGAAAAGGATCTGCCATCCAGATTCTGCTGGTACTTATAGTGCAGTAGAAGGTCCAAGTCCACCGGCTAAATCTAAAAACACAGTATCACCTGCTCCACCAGCTATAGCATCCGCTTCAACTGTACCAGCATCTCAACGAGTTACTCGTTCGTTTGCTCCGGAACTGGCCAGTTCCCAAGCTGCCTTCACACCTAACACTACTTCCGAAGCACTGCTGACACAACATGACTTGGCTAGATCAGATGAACCTCATGAGCATCAACACCAAGACGGTACCTGACCGAGTCAAGTTGTAGTTACATGCTCCTTTATATGTACCCTGACAGTTTGATGTACACTAACACTTCCCATATTCATTGTTGAACTAGCACCACGACGCAAGCGGAAACAAACATCAGGGATAATGCTTGACAAATTAACAAAAACTAAAGGAGGAAGAATGGAGATCCATTTTGAGGCAGGTTTAAAAAGGCCACGTGATGCTACAGAGTTAGCCAAGTTAGTATCAGAGGAAGCCGTTGTCGTTAGGTGTCATGCACGTATCCTCCCAACGTGGATCCAGTACAGGAATGAGAAAGACAATACCCAGTTTAACACCTTCCTAGACCATTTATCCGTAAGTAATGTTATTCATTGCAATTAGTAATATTGTCTTGATCTGTCCCATACTTTCTAGCTTCCTCCTAATAAGACTCACATTCTTTTTTCAACAGATGAGGTTCAAGTTGGATCCGAAAGATGATGCAACTAAACAAGCATGCACTCATGTTTTTC
>NW_024120159.1:0-19353 GCF_003073215.2 Triticum urartu
TGTTTACCCCCTTCGCTACTACTATGGCATGTGTCGGGGGGCACGGTAGAGACCGCTTAGTAGTAGCGAGGGTTAAAAACCCGCGCTACTACTATCAACTTAGTAGTAGCGAGGGTTAAAAAACTGCGCTATTGCTAATTAGCAGTAGCGCTTCTTTTTGTGCCGCGCTGCTGCTAAGATTCTGTGTATAAGGTTTTCCCTAGTAGTGCCTCCTTGAATTCCCAGGCTATCCGGCACTCCTCGTATTGCCCTCATATATGAGATGAGTATGAGGAGTGCCCGGGCGTGTCCGATCAGTGGTCCCGCGTCCTCCACATAGGATTTGGCCAGCCACAGAGCATCTTTTTCATTCTCTCTCTCTCTCTCTCGTTCTCTACCAATCACATGCATGTGACCGGACATATACGGAAAAGTGAGGGACATGGCTGCGTGGACGGACAAATAAGAAGTGAAAACGAACATGCCCAGCACTGATCGGGCGTGTCCGGGGACATTTGAGGGGCCAAATTCGCCCAGTCCAGCTGTAGATGCCCTAACATGAGTGTTTTTTTGTGGTGGATGTGTACCCTTTGACTTTTGTCACCAACAATAATCACTCTATGTAACCACAACCCTCTTTCCATATTCATACGTAGATGCACAAATCTTCCAAGGGTTCTTGAAAACTAACACCAACAGTGTTGGAAAACATTCCCAACTTGGTTGATAGTAATATTGCCAACATGTGTTAGTCTTGCATGTTCGGCCTACCTCTCCATAAACCTAGTCACCTCTCTCACACCTCTCCTCCGTCCCTCTGCCGGGGTCAGATGATGTCTTGACCAAAGGCCTCAAGGCGGGGGGCTCTTGTTGATATCCCATCCCGGAAGATCACCCGGGTCCTTCTTCGATGGAAGAGGACGACATGTTATGGGCCTCACAATGGATGGTGGCGACAAATGCTCGTGTCGTTGTCTCATTGTGGTTGGTTGTTTCATGGGAGGCAAAACTAGGTTGATGGTTGTGAGGGTACCGTGGGTCATGATAGTCCAAGAGTGTGGATGGTCGACTCTATTATAATAATTTGATTTGCCTTAGGTCGCGATCAATAGGGTGTGGTTCTTAGACGAGGGGGTCTGGACCGAGGCCTTATCGCAAGCTTGGGTATCTGCCACAACGGTAATCGACTAGGTTGAGCCATCACGAGTGCCCTAGCGACTGGATGTCGTTCTCTCTAGGTCGAGCTTGCCTGAGTGAGGGCAGCTCTGCCTCGACAGACAGCGCGAAGGAAGTCAAGTTTTGTGCCGTGCTTCCTTCATCTTGGAGTGGAGTAGTTGATTTTGATCCTGGATGTTGACAACATTGGTGGCAGTTGTTCCTCACGTGTTGTTCCTCCTAGTAACGAGGATCCTGGATGTTGACAACAGGTGGTCCCGAGATCTTGACAATAGGATAACATGACCCGAGGAGGCCTAAGGGACAAGATGTGGTTCAGAACCACCCGGTAGAATCATCCCGAGCGCAAACTGAACCGGTAACCCTAACTTTGACCAAGTATACAAGGCAAGTTAGGAGCCTCCAAAAGAGGGAGACTATAGAAAAACTCTAGAGCTAGGTCCTCCTGACTCCTCTCCCTCCCCACTGCCAAGCCGAGAGACTTGTAACCCAAGAAACATGTCTCTCCGGTCATCTTCCAGATCTCCAGCGAGTCCCCAAACAATAGAACACCAAAGGCAGGACCGCAGGAGTAGGATCTTACCTCCTCCCAGGGGGCCCGAACCTGGGTAAATCCCCTATTCTTTACCTCACCATCTTGATCGCCCATCCCACTCCCCCCTAACAAATCGGTCGTCCCTCGACGACACCGCTGCTACGAAACACTGACACCCAACAGGATGAAACTCCATCTATGGAGGTTGCTGACGAAGATCTGTTTAACGCTTCATCGATCTAATAGTAGAGGGATGGGTGGTGACACCGTGGTTTTATCCAATTTCATTCCCTCAGATTGGTAAAGGCCCTATGTACTGACTACCTATCTTCAATGATATATGATAGAATTACAATTCCTATCTATTGAGCTTGGTTATGGGTGTTTGCTCCCGCATGACCTCTCCTTCGGTGTGAAACATGTTTGCCTTTATATAAGCCGTCGAGGGCCAGTAGTCTGGTAGCTTACGATATGATTAGGTAATTCTAAAGTTACAGTGAACAAATCTCCTACAGCTTTTTCTTATTCCTTACGAGTCTCTACTAATAGAGCAACTCGTCCTTATTCCTTACGAGTCTCTACTTGAGCGCAACGCGTCACAAGACTTGGGAGTCCCTAAACACTTAGGGTAGTGATATGACTTGGTCGCACCATAAAGCTTCCCTCTCCGAGTGGGTACTCTTACTCACCGACATCCTCCAACCCTACTTGTGTTCTATCCTCCACCCCTTTGGCATGGTGGGAGCATGTCGTGGCCAAAGGCCTCGTGGCGGGGGCTCCGGCTAATAACCCCCATGGAAGGCACTCATTCCTTTCGTCTGAAGGAGGATGCCATAGCTATAGGCCTCGGCGGGCACTGTAATGTTGGAGGCAAGCGGCATTATCTCCTTTGTGGGGATTGTTTGACGGTGGCAACATTGGTTGGTCCTTGGGAGCATTATAACTTCCGTGAAGTTCTTTGCCAATCGGGAGCATACTAACTATCAATTCGTTCACCATGTATGAAGAATGTATTCATACAGTTGCCGGGATGATGGAAAACTCATGTTGGTTCTTGTGCATCGAGGCGAAAGCCTTGATCTGTTCGTCATTGGTTGGATTGCATAACACTTGCACGTCATCTCCATTTCCGAATGAGTTGTTTGGACATCTCAATAGTGATCTCTAGGGTAAAACATGCCTTTTGGCATTCACTTGCTGGTTTCAACTGTTAGAGATATGACGGGCAAATCAACAAGACAAAGAACGAAAACAAGCATGAGGCACGAGATTTAACATGGAAGACCCCTCCAACACGAAGGGAAAAAAACCATGGGCGTCAGCCAACAAATCTTCACTATATCGGGGGAGGTTACAAACGCCGGGGATTTACAACTGATCAACGTATCTCGTGCGGCGGCTTACAAGAGGTATATATAACACAGGTGACCCAGATCAATACTGCTCCGTACCACTTCGGCCCAAGCCTACCGACGACAGGCCTCGCTCCGCTCGCTCGTCAGAAGTTAGCTTTTGTTTTTATACTTGAATTTGTTTTGTTGCGTAACAACACCAACAACGTTGTCATAGGAATGTTACATCATTTTCGAAGGTGCCGCCCTACTATCTGCGTTGTTCGTTGTTTGTTGATTTGTGTTTGATTGCAAGTGCTGTGGTTTATGGCGCTAGCGGTGGCGGGATTCATTCCCCGAAGTTAGCCATCATGCATGTATCGATGTATTGATCGAGCCTCGCTTGAATAGATTATACCACATCTTGGAGACCAGGAGGGCGATCCTTCCACCGTCAAAAAAGAATGAAAATAAAAGAAAAGGAAAGTTCTCACGCGTCCATGAGACCATGACACGAGCTTCTGACAAAATTAGCATCCTGTTTAATTAGCAGTCAGTGGGCTGTTTTACAAGTCACAGGTCAGAGACAGCATCATGGCTGCCACGCTTAGTCTAGCTCTAGCATCGAGCTTCAGGCGACGGGGAAAGGCAGTTAATGGAGGAGGAGGAGGGGACAGGGTACGTGGAGATCCCAATCGCGCAGGAGCCCATGGCACAGTGGCGTCGCCAACCATGCAGTGGATATGCTCACGTTTAATGTCCGGTGCCTTGCTTGCCCCAGGGCCACAGCTGCTGCTGCCATTAACTACGCTGCTTAATCACTAGTCCTGTAGCGGTAGCTGCACGCCTTTGCCCCCGCTGGCTGCCGCCAGTTTTATTCCATTCTTGTTTCATCTATAGTAGAAGCGATCATCGTTCCAAATTTCCAACAGTTTCTCTTGTCTATTGACAGCAGCTTCGTTATCTTCTTTTAGGGCACTATTCTTTGGTTCCTTGCTAACTGTAACGGGCTTCTTGATGCTTTTCTAAGGTAGACCCTAAAAAGCGGGACATTTGTGGCGCTGATCTGAGGAAAGATCGCCGCGCCGCGCTGCGATCTGATGCTGATAGCTTTATAGAAAGCGATGAGAGAGTGGTACCTGTCTGAATTGTAAATGGCTTCTTCTTCTTCATGGTACACTTGATCTCGTGATCTCGCTGGTCCCGAGCTTGTTTATTTGATTTCTGTCATTGGCAAGCCCCATTTTCTCTCTTAGTGTGGCCCAACTTGACAAGCGTCGGTCGTCGAGTTCCACGAACAGTATCAATCAATCAAAATTACACTTACACCTCAGTAACACTAATGGCAATGCGCGTGTGACTCACTGCGAAGAGGCTGGTTAATTACTTAGATCTGCAGAGAGAAACTTGGCATGATTCACACCCGATCAAGGTTGACACGGGCGGAGCCGACGGTGGTGACAGAAGAGAAGATCGAGATCTCCCCAGTTGACCTCGAACGCCGGGGAAATGCAGATCTCGATGGTTATAGTAGCTTGGGTTTCCCCGAAGTGAGAAGCTGGCAGCACTGTTGTCAAACAAGAGATTCCCATCAGCAAACGTGCACTGGAAACTTCCTTTGGGTCCCAACCTGTAGATTATGCCATCCAAGGACAGTAAAATTGTTACTCTACTTTGTCATCAAGCCCAATGACAATGGCGTGTGGACTCACTGAAATGATGTTTAGTCGTCAGTGCAGATGCTAATTAACTCTCCACCATGTGGACTGGCTGCTCCATCCAAGTAGTAGTAGTAACTCACCCGGCCGGGGAATATTCGTAGGGAACCAAATATAAGGTCTTACTTGGTGCTTTCTTCTCTAAATGTCTCTATAATTCATGTTTTTACGTGTTGTCAAATTGACAATTTTCAGATTTAGTTCTTTGAGATATCCATGATACATGACACGTCGTTTCATCAATTTTTTAATTTTGGTTTTGAGTTCCAGCATTGTAAGTGGGGTCTAAATATGCTATGAAAATCCACAAAAATGCAAAACATCTAGCCATTTGGTTTGATGAATCGTCTTTTAGTAAATGGACCTGAATTAATCAATCATCACAATGATACCTAATTGGATCACAACTACTACCTCCGTCCTGGTTTGTTGGTTCCCTTAGTATTTTGTGCAACTTTGACTACATTTAACTAAGAAAATAATAATGCATGTCACCAAAAATTATATCGTTGGATTCATATTTAAACATAGTTTCTAGTGATATTGTTTTTGGTTACATGCACTAACATTTTGTTAGTTAAATATAAAGTCAAAATTTAGCACAAAATGTGAAGGGGGCCAATATATAAATCAGACATAGGTAGTATTCGGTATTCATATTTTACGTAAATAAATCACAACTGTCAGATCATAATAAGTCCTGATATAACATTTTAGACACATAAATCACGTCGCTTGTGTGATACCTTATTACCATGCACCAAAGTCAAAGCACTCAGGCATTCATGTTGGGATCATATTTGTTTTAATTAAAAGACATACACCGAGCCCAACCATGATATATGTGTGGAACTACCAAAACATATAGACGAATTTGTGATGTATGCAATATTTATATAGTTATTGATTAGGGTGCCTCTTTGTCAAGAATAACTAACATCCAACATAATTTACAAAATTGTTCATAGAAATGCAAAAAAAAACGTTTATCATGATGTAATAACTTGTTCATCTAGTGCAAACAAATATTGTTGTCTCGATCAACTGGAGTTAAATAATTTTTAATTTATTTACAAAAAAATCATTTAGATAAATAAATGCACACAATGTTATAATAGTTTGTCCATGTAGCACAAAAACAATGTATTTGTTCTTAGAGTTCAAACAAATGTGAAATCCTGCGCGGATCTCAGCACTGGATCAACAATTCCCGACGAAGGCTGAGAACGTGAAACTTCTCAAGTGGCTGGTAATTCGCGTAGCCATGTTTACTATGGTCAGTTCATGAGTTCTATAAGTATGTAAATGATAGTAATTGAGCCTATGTCCACCCCACAGAAGAAGCGCAACAAAGCGACATAAAAATCTAACCTTAGTCTGATATATTAATTAATCATGACAAATAAATCTTGCAATTTGATGTTTATCATGAGCGTTCGTAAAATCAAAATAAGATAAATTGAGACGAAAGAAACACAATAATCGGTTTGTGACACTTGCACAATGAAATTTTGTAAAATGCCAAATTTAAGGATTATTTAGTACACTTTTTTTTACCAATCAGAGATTATTTACTTAATATATGTGATACATTATTATATGAAAACTCTTTTTTGCTGTCTATCCCAAAAATTTGCATAACAACTGTATGTCTTAGTTAGTTTGAGTTTACAATTGTGTCTGATGACATTTATTAAGCCCACCAACAGGTTTTCTTACAATTAAATCATTACAACCTTATGTAGCTATATATATATAATCATTAATATAATATCAAAAATTAATTTAGTATTTTTAATCAACATAACATATAAACATCTTGAAATATTCGACAATAATATAACTAAACATAGAAACATCATTGTTTTGAATAGTTGACCACCTTAATACAATTTTAGTTAGACAATGCATTAAATGTGAATATGTTATATATAATCCTAATATTAATATGTTATACCAACATAGAAACCTTTTTGCACAAAGATCCTACCAGAATATTATCAGTACTATCTCATTCTAACGTCAATACACAAAATCACTTAATTTGTTAAGTTTCCATGGTACATCAGGTCTGGTCTTTTTGTAGACTAAACAAACCATCATATGGTTACCACATGGTAACAACCCAACCACTTGTAAATATGTGTTAATAGAGTAGTCATTGATCAAAACCTTGTCTTGATGAACCAACATACATCCTGTGTATATAAATGATGAATGGAGCAATACTTTCTATTTATGGTGACACCTCTAGGCCATGCACATTGATTTTTTTTATGTACAATGATATTTTGAGAGTCTAGTATGCCACAATTATTGTGTGATGGAAATGGATCTATTTAAGACACCTCTAGATGTGACATAGTTATAAACACATCTAGATGTGAATTAGACAAACTGGATGGAAATATTATCACAGCTAGCTAGAGGGTACGTAGAGGTTGAACAGTGTCCGGTACTCGTACGTACGTGGTGGAACCCATGTTTAGGTCCGAATGAACATGGCAGAAGCTAAGCTTAATCAAATCACAATCACAATCCCAACCCCAATCCCAACCACGTTAATCACCAGTATTCTACTCGCACGTCCACTCACAGATTCCCCGGATCATGCTCTCCGGAGTACTAGTCCATCATCAGCTAGCGCGACGGGATTAGCGACGATTAGACCTAAACAAGTCGCCAATTAATTGTGTGTGGACTTTGGCCACCGGCCGGGAACCAAAACCCTTGGCCACACTTGTTAATTCGCGCGGAAGACGACTGGTTAGTTAATGGCGCGAAACTGTATTAATCTCGTGGCCGACTGTGCTGAAGAAATTGTTATTCCCGGGAGGGGCCGCGGGAGGCTCCCACCTGGCGCGCGCGTCGGTGCTCCGTCGCCGTCCTCTCCTCCGCCACCGGGCGGGCGCACCGGCCGCGCGCAATGCATGCAGGCCGGACGAGGTCCACCCTGCGACTGGCAGCATCATGCGTCGCACAACGAGGAGTAGCTAGGACGTACTGGCGTAGCACGAACTCGGCTTGTTTAATCGTCCTCATTAACTCAACAGAGCACGAGGAGAAAGTCGTCGTCGCTGGGGCGGGAAGGAATTCTCTACTGTATCTGTCTGACGGGAAAGATTACTTGCCGCGCCGGTCGCCGTGTCTGTCAGAGCTCGGAAACCTTCCGTGCGTGCAAAGCGTGTGCGCATATGGCCGGCTTCTGACTTTACGGCCTGCAGAGCATGCATGAGGCCGTCCCGTCGTTGGCCGGGCGATCTCATCTCGATTGGAACGAGTGGCAAATGGCAACTCTTCTGCTGGCCAAGACAAGATCAAGATGAACCAAAATAAGCAGGAGTGAGGATGATGCAAAGCAGCGCTGCTCTGTTGAGTATCTCAAGTTGTTAATGACCCTGCTGACTTTGAGTAGCACCAAGGAAAGTAGGTAAGGTCCATTTAGACCCGTGACCAGTGGCAAGCCGGCCTGGTCAGTGTACGGGCCACAAGGCGGGCCAGGCTAATAACAAGCAAATTAGGTGTTTTTCACAGCTCAAATGTATGTTTTTTCCCGCAAAAATGTCCTTTTTTTTGTTTTTTACCCTGAAAAGATGTGGTTTACCGTACTCCATCACATAGATGACCTACCTACTCAACAAAACGGGATACCACGTTGAACCAACATCCTCTTATACGTACACCACGCAAGCTAACAAGAGATCACCACGGTGTTTTCTAGATGGCATGAGAGCATGGAGCACGGGATGGCTGGAGCAGAAGAGGGCCTAGCGGCAAGCGACGAGGTGCAGGGAGATTAAGCTACTGCATTAGTGCGTCCCATGAGGGTCAGACATGGTGGCACGTGCCAGCAAATGCATGGTCTCATTCCGGAACTCCATCGGTAATTCCTGATGCCTCATATGCCCATATATATCAAATCCGTGCCCATGATGTGCTGGCACACAACGTACATTGCATGAAATGAGGCTAATTGATTTTAAGACGGAGAAGTGAACGATTCCTTCTTTTGCTTTGCTTAGGGAAGGAAGCCTCACTCCTTATAAAAGGTTTGGATGGTAGGAAGTGACATAAGGCCATCGGTCCTCCGGTAGGTCAGTAGTGAAATATCTCTTGGTAATGAGTTTAGTCCTTGGGTAGCTCACTAGATATGGGAGCTTTTATCAGTTATTTAGATAAGTGATGAGTTTTATTTTTCTTAAGAGGAAGATAATTGCATTTTCAGTTACGTACCAAGATCAACAAGATGCACCTAACCAACACAGTTCATGTAAATAGAGCCCAATGGTTGTCACTCTGTCCTCATGGAGAAAATGGAAGCTTGTGCACCCAATCTCAACTAGTAAGATGCATGCATGGCTGCCTGCATTAATGGTTAGCAACTCACATAGTCATTTGCATGGCTAATTAAACATAAGTAAAAACAACTAAGAAATGAGTTGCTAGGTTTGTCCAAACCCAGTCCAGTCAGTGAACTAGAAAGGGCATGTACTATAGAAAAGTTGGGCCCAACAACGTAGACAACCCCACTTATCTCCGTGGTGTATGGCCTGTTTCGCAAGCTTTAGGACCCTTTTCCAAGAAACCTTTGCGGTATCTTTCGCAAAGTTTGGTAAGAAAATGAGCTTGTGGTAGACAATGCATACTGTGGAAAACTATGGAACACAACTTTTCCTTTGAAAAAAGGGTGTTCATCTTTGAGTTCATTAGTGGAACCATCCAATGATACAAAAGCCAACTACATAAGTTTATGACAAAGAAAAAAATTGATAACATTGGGTTGAATGACGTCAACAACATCCTTACAACTCCCAAATGTAGTAACAAAAGCGCCCATCGGTCTATTAGACCCTTGTAGAAGGCAGACCATTATGCAAAGCTATAGAAAGAAAGATGACACTAGTCTGATCAATCGGAATATAAGCAATGTTTTTTTAAGAACTCCCACATAAATCAGTTTTTCGTAAGATGGTCTTGATTTGGGTGTTAATACATTACTAAACTTTTGTTATAGTTTTTTCTAAGAATTTTTTCATAAAATTTACAAAAATGGTTATATTATTAAAAGGTTCAAGGATTTTAATTTTTTCTCAAATATAAAAAATATCGCTATATTTTTTAAAAAATTGAAGGATTTGAAAAAAAAATCTACTCGACCTTTATAAAAATGGTCACCTATTTTTGAAAAATGTTCTCATTTTTGTGTTTATTTCATAAAAAGCTCATCAATTCTAAAGAATGCACACATATTTTAAAACGAAATATGTATATGGCACACGGTAGTTTTTTTGCAAAAGTACCGTACGCATCAACAGCCACCCGATCGAGATCTCCTGTCACCTGCAACCTCGTCTCCCGCAACCGTCGCCCGCGCCCGCAGCCCGCAATGGTTCAACTGGCTCGCCAAGATCGGGGTCGTCTTCCCCTTCTTCATCCCCAGCAGTGGTGGCAGGTTTCCGTAAAAAAAAAAGCAGTGGTCGCGGGGGTGCGCCGCAAGGGGGAGCAGCAACCCGCCCCCATCAAGCTAGAGCCGCTCTGCACGCCAGGTCGCCGCGCAGCCGCCGCCGAGGATCTTGTTCCGCTCCCTCTTCGTCAGCGGGAGCAAGAACGCCACGGCCGCCCGCTCCAAACCCTGCTTCCGCCGCCGCCACTGTCGCCGTCGCAGCCGATTGCTCCCACACTCACGTTCACGCCAGGTCGCCATCACCAGGTAGACATTTTGGTTTTAGCCCAGCCAGGTTCGACCTTCACCTGTGCACGGCCACACCCACTCCTTCCCAAAATCCTCCCCTGTACATATCCGTCGACTCCTTCCCAATTCCCAATTATGCCATCTGATGTCCACGTCCAACGACCAGTACAAGTGCAAGTGTTGGACGTTGTTGCCTACTAGTACTGGTTCCTTTTATGTTCAATGAATCTTGACTTCATGATGGACAGCAGTAGTGCAGAACTTGCACTTGTTCATGAATCTTGACTTCAGAGTGGACGGCAGTAGTGCAGAACTCATAGCACAAGCATAGTACTGGTCCTTTATGTACCTATATGATTCAAGGAAGAATGTGCAGAGGTGATGGCATGTTATTTCTAGCCGAGGTTCTTGGAGAAGGTGCTGAAGGTTATGCATGAGGCGGAGCAGCAGAACAAACAAGAGGAACTTGAGAAGCAGCAACACAACTAGTAGAAACTTGAGAAGCAGCTGCGTCGTCAGTGGCAATTATGTTGAGTACTTCAGTGTTCCTAACCCTCAAGCAGAGAAGCATTCTCCTACTGAAACCTCCCTTGACGAATCAACAGTATCCTTAGCCTAAGTATCGCCACTACTCATGAACATTCAGACTCCAACAGCCTCCGCCCAAAGTACTCCTAAAATTCTTGAAAAATCTCATTTTCCTGTCTATAGAATCATATTTTTTTTACCCTATCTACATCTCCTAATAAGTTCAGTTGTAGATCTATGAGGTCAAATTTTCTTGGTGGTACTATAAAACTGCTGAAAGTGAATGCATCTTTGTTCAGAAAAGTAAAGTTTAAAAATCAATGATATTTTTGTAGAGTACGCATCTGCATCACAGCACGCTGCCTCTCGACGGTGTTTTCTGATAATTTTGTTACAAACACCGCGGTAACCTTGACCCGGCAAAAAACATTTGCTAAAAAACACACTCAATAATTTCTCTAGTGGTTAGTAGCGACAAATTTGTATGTGTCTTCTGATGACTGAAGCTATGGATGTACTTCTTGTAGGTAATAGTTGAACATTTGATGTAACTTTGAGTCGGAGGGAAAAAATGTTTAAAACATACCTCCTGTGACTTATGTGAAAATAGCACGATAATATATGCCCCACGGACATGATAAATTAGATGCAAATACCATGGTATTTTGGACCCGAGGAAAAAGTTGCTAAAAGCATACACACGGTAAATTTTATGTAAGTAGCATGATAATATATGCACCACAAACCTGATAACTTAAGTGAAAACACCATGGTGACTTTGACAACTGGGAAGAAAATTATTGAAAAGAACCCCCGTTGATTTCTGAGTAAATAGCGTGGTAACATACACACCGCAGACCTGATAACTTGGGTATAAACACCACGATAACTTTGACCATGTTAAAACAAATTGTTGAAAAGGTATCCTTGATAACTTATGTGTAAATAGTATGATAACATACGGATCACAGACCCGATAACTTAGGTGAAAACATCGTGGTAATTTGGACACGAGCAAAAAAATTGTTAAAACATACCACCGGTAACTGATGTGTACATAGCATGGTAATATACGCACCACATAGCTATAATTTATATCCAAACACCATGGTAACTTTTCAACCCATGGAAAAAAGGTTGATGAAACATACCCCGTAATTTTTGTGTAAATAGCATGATATTTTAAGCACCGCAGACCCGATAACTTACGTACAAACACCGCGGTAACTTAGGCCAAGGAGGGGAAAAAGTTGTTGAAAATATACCCCCACTCACTTATGTGAACATAGCATGGTAATAAACAAACGGCATACTCGATAATTTACATACAAATGATAACTTTGGCCAACGAGATAAAAAAGTTGCTAAAAACATCTCCTCCCTCCCCCACCTTCGATAACTCATGTGAAAATAGCTCAATAATATATGAACCACATACTCGATAACTTATATACAAGCAGCACGGTAATTTTTACCAAGGAGAGAAAAAATTGTTCAAACATATACCCCCGATAACTTACCGTATGTGCAAATATCGTGGTAACTTTACTAGGGGGTTGAAAAGCATCCCCTAATAACATGTGAAAATACCATGGTAATATATCAACCGCATACCCAATAACTTACGTACAAACACCACGGTAACTTTGACTAAAGTGGAAAAAAGTTGTTGAAAAAACATAACCCGGTAACTTATATCAAAACAACATGGTAATATACAAATAGCATACCCGACAACTTATGTACAAACACCGCGATAACTTTTGAGCAAAGAGGAAAAGTTGTTGAGAAATATCCCCCGATAACTTATGTGAAAATAACACCGTAATGTATGAATTTTCAGTTTCATTCGATCTCATCTCAGGAAGGTACAAGCAGTGTGCAAGTTGAAAGAAATCAAATGATGTGGTGTAGCCCAGTTGGTTGTTATAGCTAAATTAATTGTGGGAGGTTGTGGGTTTGATTCCCCTCCTATTGCATTTTTTCGCTTTTTTCAAACTGCCCGCCCCCAGCAGGGGGATCCGGGTGGCCCAGAAAATCGGGAGAAGGGAGGGGTTCGTGCGGGGGGATCGGGATGGCCCAGAAAATTGGGAGAAGTGATGGGTTTCGTACCGCATGAGGGGGTGTGGTGGTTTTTGCAATCTGACACATGGTTGCCAGTTATCAGAGTCCATTCTAAAAATATGTTTGTGTACTTTTAATAATGTTCTCCATTTTCACAAAATATCATGAACTTTAGAAAATTGTCTCAAAATTTTAAAAATGTTCGTCTAACTCCAAAAATGTTCAGAGTTTTTTTGGAAAACCGACACAGAAACACAAGGCAGGATGCCCAAAGGAATACATGTTTTGTTTTGAGAAATCACAAAGGAATACGTACGAGTATCAAAAGTGGCCGCCCAGGAAACTAGTTTTTTTAGACAACCCAGGAAAGTAGGTAAGGGCCGCACACCTCGCCAGAGGAACCAGCCCGGTCAAGTGCATACGGGCCACAAGGCAGGCCGGGCTAAAAACAAGCAAATGTGTGGTTTTTTCAAAGAGGAAAGTATAGTTTTCCCCTTAAATCCTTCCTCATGGATCAGTATTCCCCTAAACTCTAAAACTAGATTTATTTAACCCCTGAATTCTACAAAACCGGATAAATGTGGCTAGGTGTGGTTTTGGGGAGGATTTAGGGCGGTTTTACAGCTAGGTTGCTGACTTCAAAAATCTCCACAGACCTTCCCGCACAGCGCCACTGTGCCGCCCATCGGAATTGATCGCCGGTCAATCGAAGCACCAGCCGATGGATGCAATGAAGCTACCGCCCTCGGAATCGAGGACTTAGTAGCCGCACCGCCGCTGTAGTTCTCGAGAACCCAGAGGTCCACGCACAGGTGGCATCAGACGCCCCTAGCGACCCGTCCGCAACGGGCAGGTGCAAGTGCTCCTTGCAGGTGATGATCGGAGGAGGGTAGGAGGCACCAGCCAGAATGTCTCGGCCGCCGTGTCGAACGCCGCCATCTGACCAGTGAGACCGGCCTTCATGTGCTCCAGCAAGTACAGGTGCCGTGAGGAGCGGCCGAGGTGATCAGGTTTTAGAGTCTGGCCTTTATATAGATCACTGATGTCACAACTTTGCAGGAGAAATAAAATTACATCAAAGTACACAGATTAAACAAAATAATTTCACTCGAATCGATAGCCTCTTGTCATCGCCCCGGCCAAAACTCCGCTTCAGCATCTTTATCCTTCATGAGAAGGATCTGAACATCTGAAAGGCAAAGTTACCATTCCGCCAGAGAGCTCATTAAAGATCTAGAAGTCCATCTCTGGGTTGTTCTGGAAGCAGATCGGGGTCGCCGGAAGAGACGGCGGTGCGGCCGGCGTTGCATCTGAAAGAAGAAGGTTTTGAACATAAGATGTTAGAATTCAGAAGCACGGGCGTGATGTGAGTGGTCTGAAGGTCGGATGCTTACTCTGCAGCATTGGAAGGTTATTGTTGTTGTGGCCGGCGTGGACGAGCATAGCGGCGGGCTCGGCCTCCTAAGGTTCTCCAGCTGCTCGAACGCCTCCACGTACAGTTGCTGCACGTACGTCCTCTCCGCTCTGGCCAGCTGCTGCGGCGCGCACTGACATCGGCGAACTCGATCTTGACCAGCTGGCAGATGGAACTGGCGTACACAATGCGCCGTGTTGCCGGGCGTACGCGTACACTTGTCATGCATGGAGGAAGGAGGGCGCGGAGAGGGGAGCCGGCATGGCGGCGTTGCGCGCGGAGACTGCGGGGATTTTTTACAGTAAGCGTGCATAACCACCCTAGCTCCTCCTGAAAACCACCTAGGGCCACATTCACCCGGTTTTGCAGAGTTTTTGGGGGGGTTGGGGGGGGGATTAATCTGGTTTTAGACTTTAAGGGGATGTTGATCCATGAGGAAGGATTTGAGGGGGGAAACTATACTTTCCTCTTTCTCAAAAAGAAACAGGGGAATAACTGTTACCAAAAAAGGAGCTAAATATACAAGTACTTTTTTCACTCATTGCATCTACCTATCTCTCTACTACGCTGGCTCCTTCGTCTCAGCCCACCATTACACCATGGCATGTTTCAACTCGAACCAATCTTCTTCGATCCTCGTCGATCAAATATCATCACGCCGCTTTGTAAAGGTGGCACGAGAACATGGAATATGGGATGGCTAGAGCATTAGGGCATGGCGGTAAGGGACGCGGTGACGAAAGGCTAAGCTGATGCCGTTGTGCCTGAGAGGAACATCGAAGATGATAGCGCGCACCGGAGAATACATGTTGCAATTCCGATGATTAATTGTTAGTTCCTGATGTCTCATATGCCTATATATACCAAATCCATATCCATTGTGTGTAGAGACACAACAAACAACATATGAAATGAGACTACGCGGTTATAAGACGGAGAAGTGGGTAGGATGAAAAACAAACTATTCCACCTTTCCTTAGGGAAGGCATACTCTTTATGAAAGGTCTAAATGGTATGGAGTGACACAAAGCCATCGGTTCTCCGGTAGACGAGTAGCAAAATATGTCTTGGTAATGAGTCTAGTCCTCGGGTAGGTTAGTGGATATAGGAGCTTTATCAATTCTATCCCTAATAATAAAGGGGCTATCGCTTCTTCTTCCCTAATTTTCGTCCATAGTCCGTCCGTGCGTTCCGTACATTGTCCATACACGGCCGCCCGTGTGGGCCTCGGCACAAGCCGTCCATCCTCGGCGTCCTAAAAATTTGAATAGATAGTCCCACGTCGTTTTCTTGTACACAATCCCACCAGTTGAAAAATGTTGATCGAGTTGGAAACAACAAGCGGCCTCGAAAGGGGTTGGTAAACAAAATGTTCTTGAGACCCAAGCTCGATGAGAGGCGGTCGAGTCGACACCGTCCCAGGACATGGCCAGCAGAGAAGTGAGAGGGTGAGGAGAGTGACAAGACGAGAAGCACCGGCGGCGCGCTAAGGTGGCCACGGAGGTCTGTGCAGGGCCGGCAACGAGGTGGACGAGCTGCAGCTCACGTCTGTGGCAGACACAGGGCTGGTTGTAGCCGAAGGATGGTGTAGGGGATGTGTGACGGCGCAGAAGGGATCGAGAGAAGAGAAGAGGAATTAAGGGTGTGTTTGGTTGCAGTAATGGACCGGAATGTCACGGGTCCAACCTATTTTTGGGTCTCATTCGCATGTTCGGTATAGAGGTGGAACGGTCATCAATTGGTTCCCTGGAACGAATATTCGGCCTAGATCCGGAATGGGGTGATACCTCCAAATTGAGCGGACGCCGCGGAACCGCTCCTCTCCTCGCGCTGCCGCAGCCCTATCCTCTGTCGTGCCGCTCGTCTCTCTTGTTTTCCCCCTCCCGCGATTTGCACCGCCCGCCCTCCTCCTCTGGTCTGCGCCGCCGGCCCTCTTCCTTTGATCTGCAACGCCGGCTCCCTTGTCTCGTCTTCCTCCGAAGGAGCAGGTGCATGGCGGTCTTGCGGTGGGGCAACAGCGGCGGCACGCGGCGGGGAACGACGAAGCAGCCGCTCCAAGCGCCGGCTGTTGACCGCGCCTGAGGCCTGAGCTCGCACCGCCATGAGCCAAGGCCAAGCCGCGCATCTAGTCGGACGCCACGCTCAGCTGTCGCATTCTGTTCTTGTAGCTGCTGTTTATCTCATGGTTGAGTCCAGTTCTTGTCGCTCGCACCTCTGTACGTTGCCTCGATGTATGGATTCAATTCATTGATGCTCAAAACAGAATTCCTTGAGTCCGATTTGGTGATGCTCACAACTCTGTTCTGCAAATTAATTTTACTGGATCCGAGGAAAATCTGTTATAATAATCAGAGCTATGTTCTCTGTTTAGTTAACACTGAAATATGTATTGTCTGCATTGGGAGAGACTTTGTCGCTCTGAATCTTTCTTGTCCGGTTCAGTTCAGCGAGGTAGACTGCAGTTGTAGGAACTTACAAATCCATTCCATTCCATGTACCAAACCATCAAACCAAACATCAAAACGTAACCATTCCATTTCATGAAACTACCCCTATCAAACACAAAGATGGAACCGACCCATTCTAATGGAATGGAACCATAACATTCCATTCCACTTCGTTTCCGAACCAAACACACCCTAAGGGATCGGTACTTCAGGTAGGCATGATAGACTAGGGTTAGTTAAGGGAAAATGTGAGATGAGCCTCAGCTAGGCAAGTGGGCCATAGCTTCAAGAGGACAGGAATAAGAATACTCCAGGAGACCACCACATCATGCACACATATCAAGGGAGCAACTAGTTAACGAGCGCTCCTTCGGGAGCCTCGCAACGATCAGCGCCACTTGACGCGCTCTCAGCCATTCGCCACGTGTCGCGCTTTGAACGCTCCTTTCGGATTTTGTTTTTTATTTTATTTTTTCGCACGTGTTTTCGGCTTTTTAAACATTTTTTTGGTTTTTTTCGACGTTCTGGTTTTCTCCCGGTCTTCCTTAGCTTTTCGATAAAAAAAATTCGAAACAATTTTTTTGTGTGAAAAAACGGGTTCTTTTTTCCGTGAAAGTCATGGTTTTTTTTCGCGAGAGGCACGGTTGTGCTTTAGCGAGAGTCACGGCCGTGCCTTTCGGAAACGAAAAAAAAACGCGTTTTCTGTTTTTTTTCTTTCGCGAGAGTCGCAGTTTTGCTTCCGTGAGAGGCACGGTTGTGCTTTCGCGAGAGTTACGGCCGTGCTTCTCGGAAAGGAAAAACAAAACGCGTTTTCTGTTTTTTTTCTTCCGCGAGAGTCACAGTTTTGCTTCCGCGAGACACACGGTTGTGCTTTCGCGAGAGCCATAGCCGTGCCTCTCAGAAAGGAAAAAAAACGCGTTTTCTGTTTTTTTTTCTTTCGCGAGAGTCACGGTTTTGCTTCTGCGAGAGGCATGGTTGTGCTTTCATGAGAATCACGGCCGTGCCTCTCGGAAACGAAAAAAACGCGTTTTCTGTTTTTTTCCTTCCAGAAGAGTCACGGTTTTGCTTCCACAAGAGGCACGGATGTGATTTCGTGAGAGGCACGAGCATGCCTCTTTCGGAAAGAGAAAAAAAAACCATGCTCCCGGTTCAGTTTTTTTGCCCGGTTTTTTCATAAAAAAAAAGTTCGTCAAAACCTATCAACATGGGATCTAGTTTTGAAAATCTCGACGCGAGGAATCCAATAATGAAAATGGTTCGAGATTTGGACACACGGTTTAAAAGATAAAACGTTTTGAATAAACAGATCTAAAAAAAGGAAAGCTCTCAGGTTGTGACAAGTGGCACGCTACAAATACGCCACTTATCGCAACTTGGGAATTAAGTGTTTTTAGCAACGAGTACTCCTTAATTAGTGATTTCGACATACCACCATCCGCATTAGCAATTGCCAACAGCTACGAGCGTGCGCAGGAACATGAACATATGCTGATGGGATGGGAGCCGAGCTGATAACACGAAAAAATGTATAAAACTCACGGATGCTTACAAAATTGCCTCATGCGGATGAGAAAATTAACTACACACAATGGAATATATATTTTTCCTTACCGAAAAATAAAATTAGATGCAAACAATCAAAACATCTTTCCGAAAAATAAAATTAGGTGCAAACAATCAAAACAATCTTTCTTAGAAATAAAACTAGGTGCAAACAATCAAAACATGTGTGCTCTACATGAAAAAAAATATACATTTGATTATTATTTTTCTTCTCTTTATGCCACAAACATAGTGATATTTCGGGTATAATGAGCAAGGTAGATCATGTAAAAAATAGCGATTTCATCAATTTAAAATTATTGCTGCAGGATAAGGTTTTAAATTTCTTTTTGTTATAAATATCATGAAATTAGATTTTGCTTGGTAAACATTTCTTATTCTATGCACGAAGGGTACAACTACAAGGGAGAAAATCCACACTAGCACTAGATACTCTATAACTATCAATCTATGTAAAAAACAATGCATGTCTCTGTAACTACCATGATTGAAGATGAATAGATCGGATGTTTTTTCCAAAAAAATGTCTCTGTAACTACTCCATCGTGTAATTACAAGCGGCAAAATTTCTGGCACTACTAAACTTGAATTGGAAAATTAAGTTTAGTAATTTTTCATATTCACGGATTATGCTATTAGTGCTTCTCCGCCGTGTTGAAATGGTGGGCATGGACCTGTGTCTGGTCTTGAACCATTTTTTTACTCCCTCCGGTCCTTTTTACTCTGCATATTAGAATTCTTTGGAGTCAAACTTCACAAAGTTTGACCGTATTTATATGAAAAAATATCAACATCTGTCATGCTAAAGTTATATAATATGAAACTTTA
The DNA here is from genome assembly GCF_003073215.2 of Triticum urartu. Taxonomy (NCBI): domain Eukaryota; kingdom Viridiplantae; phylum Streptophyta; class Magnoliopsida; order Poales; family Poaceae; genus Triticum; species Triticum urartu. The sequence goes on from NW_024120159.1 coordinate 19,276, forward strand.
AGTCATGACACATCTAGTGGTATTGATTTCAGATTGTGAATGTTGGCACTTTTTTCTATAAAGTTGGTCAAACTTTAC